>NC_058083.1:255374051-255674051 GCF_014858855.1 Bufo gargarizans
ACTCGGTAAAAGCTCCCGAGTGAAATAGCAGAAACAAATGAAAAGAGAGCTCATATTACCAAAAATATATAAATTTTATTGTCATATGTTAAAATAACAAAAAGGAGAAAAATAGATAAATACATAAGATGCCGTAAAGCAAGGTGATGAGGGCGGAGAAAAAGCAGAGCGCCACCCTGGGAGGAAAAGTACACACGGAAAGAAACATAAAGAAATCAAAGTACAGTCATGTCTAACATGGGAAAGAAGAATCCTGGGTACAGTGCCCAACCCATGGAATGAATATATAGATGGTAAAATGCAATATCAGGTAGA
Organism: Bufo gargarizans; assembly: GCF_014858855.1. NCBI lineage: Eukaryota > Metazoa > Chordata > Amphibia > Anura > Bufonidae > Bufo > Bufo gargarizans. Next base: position 255,374,367 of record NC_058083.1, read on the forward strand.
GCAAGGTCAGCTCCTGCATCCCCACTGGAAACAATTGCAGAAGTAAGTGGCATAAAGGGCAAAGTGTAAGTAGACACAAATGACCACACAACCAGCGGGGGGCAGGGGGGACCAGAGCTCACCTGAAAGAACCGTGTGCAAAGAGACCCAGGGTGGCGCTACCCCAACGCGCGTTTGGTTCAGTCCGTCACTTGTACGAAATCAGCTGGTTATATCCGAAATCTCTATCGCGCTGTGTGTTTAAATATATATATATATATATATATATATACACACACAATACAACCACAGCTAGGCTGAGATGTTTGATGTAATTTGGGGAATGTCCCACCAGTACAAATTAATCAGTTGTAAAGGGATGAAACACTTATTTGCATTACTGTATTTACAGTACCTTCCTAATGTATTCACCCCCTTACATTACAGCCTTCTGTTAAAGGTTTTGTTAATCTGAATTTTATGTGATAGATTAGAACACAATAGTCTAAGTTGGTTAAGTGAAATGAGAAAAAAATATAAATAAAATTATTGTTTAGAAATAGAAAACGGAAAATTGCCATGTGCGTATGTATTCAACCCCTTTGTTCGGAAGCCCATAAAAAGCTCTGGTGCTACCTATACCTATTACTTTCAGAAGTACATAATTAGTGAAAAAATGATGTCTATCATAACCAAATGGCAAGAACATGGCACAACAGCAAACCTGCCCAAAGACAGCCGCCCACTAAAACAGGGCAAGGAGGGCATTAATCAGAGAGGCAGCACAGAGACCTAAGCTAACCCTGGATGAGCTGCACAGCAGAGACTGGAGTATCTGTACATAAGACGACAATAGGCCGTACGCTCCATAGAGTTGGGCTTTATGGCAGAGTGGCCAGAAGAAAGCAATTACTTTTAGCTAAAAACAATAAGGCACATGATCTATACAAGTGTATTACTGAACAGCGGTGGCGCAAGAAGTGCACGGCATCATAGCAACCAATGACGCAGTGCGCTCGTCCACTCTGCAGGACAGCAGCCCGGCTTTTTACGGTCCGTAGTTGTGAAAAACTGTTACGGTTAGAAGATGGGATTGTTTTACAACTGTATGTGGGTGGGGTCTGAGCTATCAGATATTGTCCAGCTGAGCAGAGGTGTACCTATCTAGTAAAGTGACGGTACGGTATGGGGTGTAAAGCTGGTTCGCCTCCCTGTGGTGTACCCTGGGTAACTCTAAATAAACCAACAAATACTGGCGGTCTGACAAAGAAAGCTTCTCCTGAGTCCTAACCAACAGGATGCAAACTATAATCTATAGTGTGTTTCTGTGTGTGTGCGTGTGGTATATAGTGTGTGTGGTATATAGTGTGTGTGTGGTATATAGTGTGTGTGTGGTATATAGTGTATGTGTGCGGTATATAGTGTGTGTGTGTGTGTGCGGTATATAGTGCGATAGTGTGTGTCTGTGTATGTGCGGTATATAGTGTGTGTGTGGGGGTGGTATATAGTGTATGTGTGTGTGTGTGGTATATAGTGTATGTGTGTGTGTGTGGTATATAGTGTGTGTCTGTGTGTGTGCGGTATATAGTGTGTGTGTTGTGCGGTATATAGTGTGTGTGTGGGGGTGGTATATAGTGTGTGTGTGTGTGGGGTATATAGTGTGTGTGTGTGTGTGCGGTATATAGTGTGTGTGTGTGGTATATAGTGTGTGTCTGTGTGTGTGTGGTATATAGTGTTAGTGTGTGTGGTATATAGTGTGTGTGTGTGGTATATAGTGTGTGTCTGTGTGTGTGCGGTATATAGTGTGTGTGTGTGTGTGGTATATAGAGTGCAGCATGACAATGGATGTGCAATGTGCATGTGAAAGCTATTTCTCTGCTTTCCAGACAAATATGCTACTAACATAGTGGGTGTGATGTCACAGGAATACTTAGTGCAACAATCACTAATATGTAGTGAGACCGCAGAAGTTCGCACTGGTGTTTTTTTTTTTTTTTTTTTGGCATGTGAAATGTAATCAAATACACTACTTTAATGTGAGATTGCTTACAGTCACTAGGAATTCTTCCTCTTCGTCACTGAACTTCGTTCCAACCATCGCATCCATGTCATTTCTATTCGGTGCAAAGCAGTTGCTGTAGGCAACACCTTCCTAGCGCATGTGCTTTTGCGATTAATACTTTTCCGAAATTTCGCATTTAAAAAATATTGCTTGTAGATTGCTGATTCGCTTAATACTTCTGGTATGTCAGTGTCCATGTTGTGGGACTATGTGTGCACATCTAGTAAGTATTTTGTGGCTGCAAATATAACCTGGAGGTTTTTCAGGTTCGACTGCCATTAAAATAAATAGGACCCGCCGCAAAATTTCGGTTTGCGAACATTTGATTGCGTTCACGCAATTGCGTTCGCGAACCGTCCCAGCAGATGGTCGTCCATAACTAATGTCTATTGTTATTATAAAATAATAGGAATGGTTGTTGGGGAACGAAGAGTACACCTTTTTACCATGGCCAGGTAGAATCCAGGATGAGCAACGCTTGATTCGTTTCCGGAAAAGAAGCTTTATTTAGATCATCAGACTCAGAGACAGCAAGCATCCATCCTCTAAGCACTCCAGCCTTTCTTCTTGCCTTGCCTTCTCTCTCTCTTTCCTCCCCAAGTCAATCTTTTTTCTTATACCATTTTTACCCATTGAGTAACATGTGGAGGATATCTTATTAATAGTGCTAAATTTTAAAACTAAAATGCATATCTATTGTTTTTTTTTTTCCAACTAGACATGCATGCTGATTGGTTAATTGTGTAGATCACAACTCCTGCAGGTGCCACACGTTGTGCTTTGACCTGTGCACAGTGTGAATATGTAGGTGCGCTCTGTGACCTCCCACTGTGCGACATCAGGTACAGCGCAGCAGGAAGAGCGCTGGATATAGGGAGTGGTGGTGGCAGCGGCAGCTGGAACAGGAGAGGTGAGTGATTAATTTTTTGGTCTGATCTGGTCTGATTAAGGCCTCATGCACATGGCCGTTGTGCGGCCATTCTGTGCATGGGGACCGCAATTTTGCGGTCCCCAATGCAGGGGTAACCTTTGTGCGGCGGCCAGGACGGATCAAGACCCATTCAACTTGAATGGGTCCGTGATCCGTCCGCACCGTTCTATTTTTATGCAGTGAGGAGGCACTGATAGAAATACCACGGAAGCACTCCGTAGTGCTTCAGTGGGGTTCCGTGTCTCCTTTCTGCACCGCAGCTCTGGATTGCGGACTCCTTCAAGTGAATGGGGGCCGCAATAAGGCCAGTCGGGCAACGGCCGTGTGCATGAAGCCTTAGATGGGGGGTCTGATCTAAGGTCTGTATGGGGGTCTGATTAACACTGGTTGGCAGATCTGAGGTCTATGATCAGTGGTCTGATCTGCAGTCTAATATTGGGAGTCTGATCTGAGGTCTGATTGGGGGTCTGAACTGAGGTCTAATTAACATTGGGGATCTGATCTGATGTCTGATTGGGGGTCTGATTAAGGCCTATTGCACACGGCCGTTTTTTTTCCCCGTTACTGGCCGTTTTTTTGCGTTCCGTATACGGTCCGTATACGGAACCATTCATTTCAATGGTTCCGCAAAAAAAAAACGGAATGTACTCCGTATGCATTCCGTTTCCGTATTTCCGTTTTTTCCGTTCCGTTTTAACATAGAACATGTCCTATTATTGCCCGCAAATCACAGTCCGTGGCTCCATTCAAGTCAATGGATCCGCAAAAAAAACGGAACACATACGGAAATGCATCCGTATGTCTTCCGTTTCCGTTCCGTTTTTTCCTGAACCATCTATTGAAAATGTTATGGCCAACCCAATTTTATCTATGTAATTACTGTATACTGTATATGCCATACGGAAAAACGGAACGGAAAAACGGAACAGAAACGGAAACACAACGGAAACAAAAAACGGAACAGCGGATCCATGAAAAACGGATCGCAAAACACTGAAAAAGCCATACGGTCGTGTGCAATAGGCCTAACATTGGGGGTCTGATACTTTCCTCCTCAAGGTTATTTTCTTTTTCTGAACAAAAATAAACGAAGTTACCTTCGTAATTAATAATACAAATGCAAATACACTGTGAAATACAAATACAATGCATTGTGTGACATTACAGCAGCTGACAAATGGAATGAACTATCACATGAATGTAAGGGCTTTCCATGGTAGGTTTATGTAAGCACAGAACAGATATGGACCACGACATCTATAACCTGTGCAGTAACATTGACATGTATGTGATATGGATATTATATAAACTTTCATGTTTTGTGAACTCCTCCCTTATTGCAGTCCTCAAATAGCATACTTTCTGCATTTGGTAATAGAAACGACAGTGCAGAAAAAAACTACTTTTGGATCATAATGCTGTAAAAGGCAATTTCTGCAGTTATTAATTAAAAAGCCACCTATTTAAATTTTACAATTTTCATGGGAAAAACATTCATGGTCTATCACTGATGTGTGATCAATGGGAGTCCAATGATATTGTGTATTGTGATTTGTTTCCTACAGAAAATAATTTATATGATTTTAAGATGTTTGCTGCAGTTGCAAAAATATGGCAACCTGTCCCCTCTCTGGACATGTCTGTTTTAGTAGCTACTTGCATCAGGGATGCTCCTATCTGCAAAACATATGAATGACGTCCTTGTGCATTCCAGACTTTGCGGAACGGAACAGCTGCCCCTAATAGAACAGTACTATCCTTGTCCGTAATGCGGACAATAATAGGGCATGTTCAATTTTTTTTTTTTTGTGGAACGGAAATACGAACATACGAAACGGAATGCACACGGAGTAACTTCCATTTTTTTGCGCACCCATTGAAATGAATGGTTCCGCAAAACAAACGGACACGGAAAGAAAATACGTTTGTGTACATGAGCCCTAAGGCAAGATCAAGGACACTGAAAGAGGCATAGCCTTAGAACGGTGCAGTATCTCCTTTGTCCTAGTTATCATTAAAGATTTACTACACCAAACTTCTGACATGTCTGCGATTAGGGAATAGTCAAAATGCACACAAAAGTGCATACATCTTAGGCCTTATGCACACGGCCGTTGTTTTGGTCCGCATCCGAGCTGCAGTTTTGGCGGCTCGGATGCGGACCCATTCACTTCAATGGGGCCGCAAAAGATGCGGACATCACTCCGTTCCGTGGCCTCGCCCCAAAAATATAACATGTCCTATTCTTGTCTGCGTTTGCGGACAAGAATAGGCAGTTATATTAAAGGGTGTCCAGGCTGTTCCGCAAATTGCAGACCACGCACGGACGCCATCCGTGTTTTGCGGATCCATGATTTACAGACTGCAAAACACACCATGAGGTCTTATGGAAAGTACTAGGTTTTTTTTACATTTATTTTTTTTACAAAACTTTACAAAAACACAGGTAAAATAATGATGTAAAGGTATGTAAAAATAACAATATAATGTAATAATACAACGAAAGTTAAACAAAGAATAAGCAGACACATAAAAAAAAATTATATATATATTTAACAATGGAAATTTCCACCCAAAGTAATAAATAAGAGAACTTGACCTCTACAGGGGTGCTACTGAAGAAGAAGCAGGGTGGTTCACTCGCAGGTCATGAGCTCCAGACTTCACGCTTCACTTCCTGTAGTCTCACCTATCGACATCTCCCTGCCACTCTTCTCTCAATGACCACTTACTAGGAGGTAATGAATCTAAGCAAAGAAGCCCTAAATTCTTCCCTCTCAACTCTGTTAAGTTTCGGAAAGCCATAAATGAGTAATTATGGCAAGTAGTGATTGTAGTGCCATTCACTATAAGGTTAGAATTTTCAGATGGAGCTTAGGGATACATGCACACGTTCAGGATTTATGTACGGAAAATCTGCACTGAAATCCACAGGTGTTCGCAGGGAAATCCGTGCAAACAATGCGCATCAATTGGTGTGGATTTACATGCAGATTTGGTGTGGATTTTCCGCATGCGGATTTTACTAAGTGAAAAGAGAAAATCCAATCAGGAAAAATAAAATAAATTGACATGCTGCAGATTTTAAAATCTGCACCGCAGGTCAAAATCCACACGGAAAAAATCTGCATTATGTACATGAGAATTTCAAATTTTCATAGAATGTGGGTTGCAAGAAAATGTCTGTATTTTCCAGTTATCCAAACTGATTTCTATCAACAATTGTTAAGGTTTGACAAGTGTAAAATTAAAATGTAGCTCTACTTTGGAGCTTTGATTATGATTATTTATTTTACTGCAATTATTTAGTAATTTTTTTTGTAAATATATTATTGTTTTATGTTGCGTGCATTTTTAATTATAAAATTCACTGGCACAAGCAAATGCTGTAAAATAACTAAAGAAAACAGCCCTCCTTTCTTCTAAACCTCGCCAACCCAGCGCAAATGCTGCAGTGGTCTCCCAAATGTCCTTGTTTACAAGATTCAAGCAATGACGTGCTTTACCAGCATGTGGGCACTGCGGCCAGTCAATGTATCAGGGATCCTGTGCCATGCTATTGACAGTAGGCTGCCACCGATCAGGCACTGGATTGAACTGAGAATATAAATCTACAGATAAAAGTCATTCTGACAGTAAACATCACAAAGTAACATCAATGTAGAAGCAAAGAACACTAAAACTACTAAATCCCTATGCTATCAACATTATATAAATATTTTACGATAACCAAATGAATCCAAAAAATAGGAATTCTATTTTTCACAAAAAACAATTCAATTAAAGGGGTTATCCACCTGTGGAGGGAAGCACGTGCCGCAGGGTCTGACTCCATCGATTCCCTGCTGCTTCTGTCCTGCTGTTCAAATCCAGTTTGATGGGGGTTACTGATGCTGCTGTAGCCAATGACTAGCTGCAGCGGTGATGTGTCCATCATGTGTCATGTCAATGGGTCACATGACCCTGACTATTACAGATTGCTGTGTAACTGCAGACTGATCCATGCTGACCATTGTCTGTGGCCAAAAGCACCTACACGGGGTATGTAAGCATCACAACTGAGAAACCTTGAGTGGTGGCATTCTTGAGCAAAGTGATCCCTATTTAGGGCCACATAGATACAGCGCAGGGTTTAGTTACTGATATGTGGGGTCACCCTTTTAGGCTAGGGCTACAGCTATATTGGATTTCTTATGATCCTATTCATTTCTATGGGATCACCTCTACTCATCAATCCTGGCCGCTATAGCTGTCGCGCAACTAGTGACGCCGTGTAGTCCTAGCCTTAAGGCTGGGGTAGCCTTCGAAACTGGTATCTTTGTGCGTATTGATAAGTGTTCAACCACTTAAGGACCCGTTTTGAACATGTACGGAGCTGGTGGATGTGACTTAAGGACCAGCGCTGTACATGTATGGTGGGCTGATCGGGTGGTGAAGGAGCTGCGCCCCCCCGATCAATGGCAGGGGTCCGTCAGTCACTGATAGCTGGACCCCTGCTGTATGCGACCATGCCCATGCAATGCATTAACCCTCACACTGCCGTGGTCAACGCTGACCGCGGCACGTGCGGGATCCTGCCGGGTGCAGGGTGGCCATCGGGTCCCCGCACTGCTGTGACGGGGACCCGATGGAAGGGAAGTCAGCCCGATGCCTTCCTTAGGCATCATGGCTGCCGTCCGTGACATCCTGTGAGATCCAGCCCCCTGGATCTCACAGGCAAGCAGGCTGAAGTGTAATACACTTACAGCCAATGCATTACAATACAGAAGTATTGTGATGCATTGTAAATGGGATCAGACCCCCAAAAGTTGAAGCCCCAGAGTGAGACAAAAAAATAAAGTGAAAAAAGAAGTAAAAAAAAATAAGGTTTTCTACGTTTTTTTTTTTACGTTTCAAGTAAAAAAAAAAGCGTCCCAAAATTAAAGGAAAAAATAAGGAAAAAAAGAAAAGTACACATATTAGGTATCACTGCATCCGTATCCACCGGCTTTATAAAAATATCACATGACATAACCCCCTAAGGTGAACACCGTCAAAAAAATAAAATAAAAACTGTGCTAAAACATTTTTTTGTCACCTTACATCACAAAGTGTAATAGCAAGTGATCAAAAAGTCATATACACCCCAAAATAGTGCCAATCAAACTGTCATCTCATCCCACAAAAAATTATACCCTACCTAAGATAATCGCCCCAAAAAAATAATAATATTGGCTCTCAGACTATGGAGACACTAAAACATGATTTTTGGGGGGGGTTTTAAAAAGGATATTATTGTGTAAAACTCAAATAAATAAAAAAAAGTATACATATTAGGTATTGACATGTCCAAAACGACCTACTCTATAAAAATATCACATGACCTAACCACTCAGATGAACACCGTAAAAAAAATGAAATAAAAAGTGTGTAAAAAAAAAGCTACTTTTTTGTCATCTTACATCCCAAAATGTGAAATACCAAGCGATCAAAAAGTCATATGCACCCTAAAATAGTACCAATCAAACCATCATCTCATGCTAAAAAAATTAGCCCCTACATAAGACAGTCTCCCAAAAAAATAAAATAAACTATGGCTTTCAGAAAATGAAGACACAAAAAAAAAATCCCTTTTTAAAAAGCTTTATTATGTAAAACTGAAACAAACAAACAAGTCATATTTGGTATTGTTGCATCCGTAACAACCTTGCCTCACAAAGTGTAATATAGAGCAACCAAAAATAGTGACAACAAAACTGCCACCTTACCCCATAGTTTCCAAAATGGGTTCATTTTTAGGAGTTTCTACTTTAGGGGTGCATCAGGGAGGATTCAAATGTGACATGGCCACTTAAAATTATCCCAGTGAAATCTGCCCTCTAAAAACCATATGGCGTTCCTTTCCTTCTGTGCCCTGCCGTGTGCCCGTACAGCAGCTTATGACCACATATGGGGTGTTTCTGTAAACTACAGAATCAGGGCAATAAATATTGAGTTTTGTTTTGATGTTAACCCTTGCTTTGTTACTGGAAAAAATTGATTAAAATGGAAAATCTGCTAAAAAAGTGAAATTCTGAAATGCCATCTATATTTTCCTTTAATTCTTGTTTAACACGTAAGGGGTTAAGAAAGTTTGTAAAATCAGTTTTGAATACCTTAAAGGATGTAGTTTCTAAAAGGAGGTAATTTTGGGTGGTTTCTATTATGTAAGCCTCATAAAGTGACTTCAGACCTGAAATGGTCCTTAAAAAGTGGGTTTTGGAAATTTTCTGTAAAATTTCAAGATTTGCTTCTAAACTTCTAAGCCTTGTAACGTCCCCAATAAAAAAAAATAAAAAAAAATTCACAAAATGATCTAAACATGAAGTAGACATATGGGAAATGTAAAGTAATAACTATTTTAGGAGGTATCACGTATGACGTCATCACGCCGGCCAACGTGATGATGTAATCTCGCGCTGCACGGGATTTTGGCTGAGATCTTTAAGCAAGATGAAGGCTGGCAGCACGTTGACCGCAAATGGAGGCGGTAAGTTTGAATTTCAGGATTAATTGACTTGTTGACACGAAGCATAAGGAAATTCGGCTTCTAGGCAAATCTAATAATTCCTGAAATTCTAATCGAATTCCAGTTCGTGGGATGCAATTTGCTCATCTCTAGTTATCACCACATGAAGTGACACATGTCAGATTTGCAAAAAATGGCCTGGTCCTTAAGGTGAAAAATGTCAGGGTCCTGAAGGAGTTAAATACCAGATATTTATGGTTGATGTTTTGATAACACAATTATTCCCATTATAGTTTTGATTGATGGTTTATTAGTGCTGGGGTATTTTTTGATTAGGCTATTTTAATCAGAATATTAAAAGTTTAAGGGGTTTTCTGAGATTTTACTACTGATGACCTATCCTCATCCTCACTGAGCCTGAGCAAACATTTTCAGTTTCAACACCTTCTTATGAGACAATTGATCTGCAACACTGCTTGTGCTAAGAGCTCCCTACTTACTATCCATCTCTGTTGGCGTTATATCACTTTGCATTCAAGGAATACACTGCAGCATAGTATCATTTATCATTTTTAATTATGGCTAACATGAAGAAAGGAAGTAACTCCATTAGTACTTCTCAGTCCTTTCTGATAGCTACTTGAACATTCTGATTTATAAAGTAACAAAAGTTCAAGTGTCTATTCAGTAGAGGTAGCCCACCCAGTTTGCAACATGCCTATCTAGCATTTTTTTGGCTTCAGTTAAAACATAAATAAAATAACAAAATAAAGGATTTTTTTGTTTATCCTTTATACAATCCCACTCTTAATAATCAGGATAATATGACTCCTTGGGTTTAATTATCTATCTATCTATCTATCTATCTATCCATCCATCTATCCATCCATCTATCCATCCATCCATCTTTCTATCTATCTATCCATCCATCTTTCTATCTATCTAATACTGTAGAAATTCACCAAACAGGGCAGAACTCCTTGTATATAGCAATCCAGGTGCCAGTGTTGAACCCTTGATCCTGGGTACGTATATATGCAAAAATGTCCACAGCACTCCTCTGTAGATGGTAAAAAAAAAGTGTATTTATTCACACATATCTCACAGCGATGTTTCAGTCCCCTCACGGCAGTGGCGTACCGCGAATAGAGGCAGGGTACGCCACTGCTATGGGGCCCACGGCACCGGGGGGCCCGGAGCGTTAGGAAGGCCCTGCCCCCTGCAACTGCGCTCACTGCAGGCTCAGAGGCACTTATAATTGGCTCCCAGTGCCGCCGATAATACACTATCCCCCCCCTCTGTCTGACTTCTCATTGACTGTGCGCTCCCTAGGACCCAGCCGCACTCCCTCGGCTCGTGCATCTGCTTCACATACTGGGCCAATCAGCATTAGCAGTGTGCAAAGATCCTACTGCTGATTGGCCCAGCCAGTGCAGGCAGCAGGCGCAGCCCAGCATGGAAGAACTTTAGAGTGAGTTGTGCTGCCCGCCCGCCAGCCTTGCCAGTGCCACCCAAAACCGTCATTTCACAGCCAGTCCGGACCTGTGCCACTGCCAGCCCATCCACACAGTAGGACTGCCCCAGCCACTATCTTTACAACCGGGAACATTAATGAAAAAAATGTCTGTACTAATAACAGTCTCTCTTAGCACTGGCGTAACTAGAAATGACTGGGCAGTGGGGCCCCCCAGCAAATTTTTGAATAGCCCCCCCCAGCTGTTTGGTACCTCTGACCGGCAGAGACACTTGACTTCTTCCCTAATACAGTCCAAATTCCAATTATCGTCCAAAAGACAAGCCATGGAACTATATGTATACTGTAGTATGATATTTTGACAGTAAAGGTAAGAATAAAGGTCTTCTGGTTAGTACAGTATACTTTCTATATTTCCATGACTTGTCTATTGGACGATAATTGGACTGTATTAGGGAAGTCAAGTGTCTCTGCTGGTCAGAGGGGCCGGACAGCTGGGAGGGGGGCAATTCAAAAATTTCCTGTGAGACCCGTTCAAAAATTTCCTGTGGGGCCCAGTAATTTCTAATTACGCTAGTGCTAATAGAGACTGTATAAAACGTTCCAGTTCCAGAACTTCATGTATGGGACTTTCTGAGGGCAGCAGCAAGCAGAGTTCCTGTGGGGGTGGGCGGTACTGTAGGCTCATAGAGGACTCAGGGAAGTCCCCCCCCCCCCTTGCCCCCCTATGAACTCTGCTTGCTGTTAAAGGGAACCTGTCACCTCAAAAACAGAAATAAAACCACCAGCATTAGTCGTCCCCAGTCTGTTCATAATTAGAGATGAGCAAATTTCATATTATAAAATTCGTTCACGCTTCGTTTGGTGGTAAAAGGTGAATTGCATTATGGATTCCGTTACCACGGACCATAATGCAATTCCATGATGGAATGCATAACTGAATGCCTTTATAGGCATTCCATTATTCATTCTGTCATAATAGAAGTCTAGGGCCTGCATAATGGATCCGTCCAGTTTGCGTTATGCTGGAGTCCTCAGTAAGTCATGTATACATTTCTTTATTGGCAAATGGGGGTGTGGCAGGGGAGGAGCCAGGGCAGGAGGTGGCATGGGCCAAGGTAGTGGGTGGGGTTCAGATTCAGATTCTTGCTATGGGGCCCAATGATTTCTATGTACGCCCCTTTCTCAAGCCAAAACTTGGCTTGAGAAAGGTTCCATGAGGGGACTGAAACGTTGTTGTGAGATATGTGTGAATAAATACACTTTTTTTTCGCCATCTACAGAGGAGTGCCGTGGACTTTTTTGCATATCATATACTCTATTTATGCATATATTTCAATCTTTTGGCAGGGCATAGAGACATTACTAAAAAAAGTATCGGTGAGAGCACCAATGATCACTGGAGTAAATGGACCCATGGTGCGTTTCTGGACACATCCTACCACGTCTGATCATATCTCTAAGATATACTGTTGTGTCTTAAAGGATAACTGTCATGCAATTTTCATATATGTTGTTGCTGCTGTGGTGATAATCCATAATCACTAATTATTCTGGTCACATACCACTTGTTTGATAAGATTCCGTCTATAGCAACCGCTCCTCACAAGACCTCTCTGACTATCTTCTCAAGATGGCCGCTGATGCCCTTACTCTGAGTCTAAGACCTCCCTCCCTAACTACCCAGAATTGATTTGGCTCATCTCGGGAAAGCGCAGTCTTACCCCAACCAATCGGCTTTCTACAGACTTAAACACGCCCTCTTCCTCCTGAGTAGTTGATCGCAAATTTTTATCGCAAATTTTGTCGTGAATATCGGCCCTATCCTGGTCCGACGGGTGCGCGCACGCAGCGTACAGGGCTGCCCACTACTATTTCCTCCGTCTTCTGTATATAGAACATAGGAGACGGAGGACAACTAGCAATGTTGTTTTAGCCGCACCACTGAAATGCCTGGGGGAGGAAAGAACATGCTGCAATTATTAGGTAATTTAATACCTATACAAAAGTATTAACTAGGGAAGTAAGGTAAACTTAGTCAGACCAATCCAATTACATAAAAATAAAAAAAATTACAGTTATCCTTTAAAGGGACACTTCCATCACAAAGGTATACATCACATTCAACATTTTAAAAAATATTTTGGCTCTTTTTCTTTTTAGCAATATTATACTATTGAAAAGTGTAACGGATCTCCTGGCACTCCGACTGGATACCTCAGTTGATGGATGCTCCTAGTGCTTCCCGAGGGCTCCAAGCCCTTCCCTCGACACAGCTCTTACAAGAGCTAGGGGTTATAGCCAGGGGAGTATAAAGCGTATAGCAATCCCCACACACATGAGACAAGGCTCTATGTAGTGTACGGGAGAGTAATACCCCGTCACTACAGAAGGGTCACTTGGGTATTGTCGTTCCCCCTGTATTTTTGGGGAGGTTGGTATAGAATATCTTATAATGTCATGCTATGTATTTTCCTGTTACTGTGAAACATGCATTTGCAGGCCGGCTAGGGTGTAGTTCCAGCTCTGAGTCACTAGAGGGAGCTAGGGAACCCTAGGTTATATAAGGCCCAGTCAGGAAGTAGTAGCAGGAGAGACAGACAGTGGGAGCAGAGGTCAGAGATGATCCTGTGTCTGAGTGGAAGCCAGGCTATGGGCCTGTGAGAGCAAAGCAGGCCCCAAGCCTGCCGGCTAGGAGAGGGTAGTAAAGGCCCTGTAACCGGGTTCCGGATCCAAGGAAAAGGTTCCCCTCCTGAGTCATCATCCGTTTAGCTGAAGCAGTATAAGCCAGACACCAGCCAAGACACAGATTACCACAGAGGCCGATCAGATAAGCAAGAGGTACTCAAGATAACAGAGGAGGTACTAGATAAGGACAGCTTCAAGGGTACGCCAGATAAAGGGCATTAGACCTTGGAGGGAAAGTCACGTGTAGCGGGACCAGTCAGGAATAGTGTGCAAGCCGCCTGTACTGCATCTCCTGCAATCAACACTCTGTATTATACATTGCTAAGACCGGCCATTCTGTAATTCCCAAGAACCACCTGTATTGCTACAAGAAACCAACCGTCTTTCATGGAACTGTGCTGTACCTGTGTCCATGTATTATCCTGACTGATATTCAGTAAAAGTTCCAGTTTTTGTTGGCTATCCTGTGCTTGCTTCATTCTTCCACCATACTTTACACGGCGTGTCACCGTTTAATTGACACTGGCGTCACAAACTTTGAACTACCTGCCTGTTCCAGCATTTGCCCCAATTGAAGACGACAGTGGATCCCAGGTTAGTGGTCAATCTGCACTACAAAGCCCAGCATACACTACTGACCCCCTGGGACACTGCATCGCTCTTTTTGGCGTCACAAACAGGATCCGCATACTTCTACAGTGCAGAGAAGTGTGAACTGTGTGCTTTAACTATTCCACCACCGTATTGCGAAGACTGTAACCTTTATTCCTAACTTGTGGATTACAATTGTGCCTGGGAGGAATCAGAGACGCTGTACTGTGTTGCGCTACCCCCAGAGAGAAAATCGCATTTGTGGACTGTGTTTTATTGGACTTTTCATCATCCTGCTTGCTGTCAGTGAATTGCAGCATCAGGACATCTAAAATGGCCGCCGACGCCATGAGGCTTTTTACTGCGCCATCAGGATGTGCAGAGGCGCGAATATTTGGCGCCCAAACCCTCCAAGAAGGAGGAGGAGACTGTCCTGGAGCGCCACCCACCTGGAGAAGTGATGATGCGGCTGACGTCCCCGAAGAGTTACGCCTGGGAGGCGGGCCTCAGATGGAGGTAGACCGGCCCAGTGTGTGGGAGGAGTCAGTGTCGACGCTGCACCCAGTGCGAGAGGAAGAGAGAGAGCGGCAGGACAGCTGCCGGCGGGCAGAAGAATGTGCTGAGGCCCGACGTCAAGCAGCAGCTGCCACCGTTTCCCCAGAGGCCACTGTCACCGGACCTCCGGTAGCTCCGACGACCTGCACTAAAGCGGAACTAGAGGCCCTACGCAAGAGGGTGTATTGGGTGGCGGACCTCGGGTACGCAGGAGGCGTGCAGTGGTTCCCGTTTCCTAGGACGGAGGCCGAAATGGAGGCCGTGAAGGACAAGCCTCCCCCTCTAAAGATTGTCAGGGGTGACGGTTTCCAAATATGGCCGGCCTTGCCAGAACAACTGCTGCAGGTTCCCTATGTCGACTCGTCATCTGAGGAAGAACATGATACTCGTCTGTGAGTACTTCTGCCCTCTTGTCCATCTCCTTAATGGCCGTTTGTCCCTCCATTTGGCAGAGCTAGTGAAGCTCGCTGCCAGTTACCCACGGCCGGTGGCATCCTAGTTAAATAATGTGCCACTGTGTATCAATGCTTCCAGCTGCCTTTGTTTTGTTTGGGACATCCGGTTTGCTGCTACAATCCCAGTTGTGCCTTATTTTGCACTGTTTTTCCCTTTTTACCCCCATTTCAGGTTGAAAAGACATTTTTATGTCAGCACTATTTTAAAGGGTAAGCAGGACTTGCCAGGATAACAAGGCCCTGGTATTGTCAGAGTCCTGTATTGTCATTTTATATATGTGCTGCTGACAGTATTTAATAACCGTTTTTTTCTTATTCAAGTATATGTGCCCAGAGATGGACTTCCTATGTGCAAGCCTCTGAGAGGTTAATTTATTATGGACTTATTTATTGTCATGGACTATCCTGGTTCTTTCAACATCTGCTGTGCCAGGTCAGCGCCCCCGTTCCACACACTATCCTGTGAAAAAGAGAACGACGCCCCTTGTCACCAGACTTCACCATTTCCAATTGGGTCTGATAAGAGTGTAATGGACATATATGTATGCATGCATGTGTCTTGCTCTATTTCAGGTCATGATTCCAGTTGGGCGGGCCCTGATGGAGTACGAGGTCGTACTCAGCTTAAAGCAGCGGGGTATGTAGTGTACGGGAGAGTAATACCCCGTCACTACAGAAGGGTCACTTGGGTATTGTCGTTCCCCCTGTATTTTTGGGGAGGTTGGTATAGAATATCTTATAATGTCATGCTATGTATTTTCCTGTTACTGTGAAACGTGCATTTGCAGGCCGGCTAGGGTGTAGTTCCAGCTCTGAGTCACTAGAGGGAGCTAGGGAACCCTAGGTTATATAAGGCCCAGTCAGGAAGTAGTAGCAGGAGAGACAGACAGTGGGAGCAGAGGTCAGAGATGATCCTGTGTCTGAGTGGAAGCCAGGCTATGGGCCTGTGAGAGCAAAGCAGGCCCCAAGCCTGCCGGCTAGGAGAGGGTAGTAAAGGCCCTGTAACCGGGTTCCGGATCCAAGGAAAAGGTTCCCCTCCTGAGTCATCATCCGTTTAGCTGAAGCAGCATAAGCCAGACACCAGCCAAGACACAGATTACCACAGAGGCCGATCAGATAAGCAAGAGGTACTCAAGATAACAGAGGAGGTACTAGATAAGGACAGCTTCAAGGGTACGCCAGATAAAGGGCATTAGACCTTGGAGGGAAAGTCACGTGTAGTGGGACCAGTCAGGAATAGTGTGCAAGCCGCCTGTACTGCATCTCCTGCAATCAACACTCTGTATTATACATTGCTAAGACCGGCCATTCTGTAATTCCCAAGAACCACCTGTATTGCTACAAGAAACCAACCGTCTTTCATGGAACTGTGCTGTACCTGTGTCCATGTATTATCCTGACTGATATTCAGTAAAAGTTCCAGTTTTTGTTGGCTATCCTGTGCTTGCTTCATTCTTCCACCATACTTTACACGGCGTGTCACCGTTTAATTGACACTGGCGTCACGAACTTTGAACTACCTGCCTGTTCCAGCATTTGCCCCAATTGAAGACGACAGTGGATCCCAGGTTAGTGGTCAATCTGCACTACAAAGCCCAGCATACACTACTGACCCCCTGGGACACTGCATCTATGTTGAAGGCCAAAACAGGAACTCACTTTATTGAAGATCAACTCAGTATATATACAGTTCAAGAAGTCTAAAAACATAACGCAATCAACCATGAACAACATGCAAACAGACATCTTCACCCCCTCCATAATGAATGAATAGGGAGAGAGGAGACTCATGTGATGGGATTATCTCCTGAGTGTATCATACTTATCTAGGAGACGGCTGCTCCTAGAGTCAGCTATCTTAATCCCATCACTAACACAATCAGTGGGAGTCTCAGTACAGAGTTAACCCTTTTTGTGTTGCTGAATCCACAACCTGCACCTTTAATGGGTAATAGGAAATATGTGGCATATAAATCCCACACATAAATCAGGATTCATAGTTCCTTGTAACCCCAAAAGGTCTGAGGGGGTCTCCATAGTTCTGGGTCCATAGTTTGTAGGAAGTAGGCTGTCCCTCAGGCTTTTCCAGCAGCCCCAGTGACGGTTCAGTCCGTCACAAAAAGTAAATACAAAATATTGTTGTTCTAGGGAACTCTGCATAGAGAGATACATCTTCTATATAGGTAAGTAATAGTGATGATCGAGCATGCTCGGCTAAACACCTGTTCGCAGCCAATAAACGTGCGGGTAAGTGCTGCCCTCACTGTAATACCGTAGCCATGTTGGCTGCTGGCGTTACAGTGATTGGCTGGCCGGAACGCGTCAGTGTAGGGAGTGAAATAGGAATAATTTTATTAGAAAAACTTTTCAGAGACCCAAAAGTCCTTTTAAGGACTAGTGTAAGGCCGATTCATTGGCCTGTATTTGTTGGAGGGGCTCGGCTGCCTACTTCAACGGCCAGTGTCCCTCCCACTTTGTACGTCGTTACAGCGTTTCCCCACCCACCCACCCTTACCATCCACTACTCTCAAAGGGGGTGCCCTCTTTCATGTGTCCCTACTACAGCGCAGTTGAGGCATAACTCTATCTAACCGCTTAGGGGCAGGGTAATCTCAGGTGGGATGGGGTGCATTCTCTTGGTTGCCACGACCACAATTTTTGTGTGTGGCAGCAGCAATATATATTTTTTGCGCAACCTGGGCTAAATTGCTAAACCTTTATAGACCCAAAAGTCCTTCTAAGGACTATTGTGTGTGGCAGCAGCAATATCTTTTTTTAGTGCAAACTGCGCTAAATAGCTAAAACTTTATAGACCCAAAAGTCCTTCTAAGGACTATTGTGTGTGGCAGCAATATCTATTTTTAGCGCATACTGTGTTAAATAGTGTACAATAGTTAGGCCGCTGCAGACAGCGACATTAGCTGCGCCACATCTCCTGTGTAAAGTGTGCTTATCCCAAAAATATCAATATCTGATATCCAGTGTACTTTTTCCGTAGATGAGTCTTGGGGGCTGGCGGCTGGTTCTGCAGGAGGCAGAGAGCTGCTGCTGCTCAGAGTTGGGGCAGAGGACTGACTTGTGTCACAAAAGACACTACTGCCTCGGCGTCCTGAGACGAAATGAGGAATCTGCCACACCCCCAAAAAATCTCTGATGAGGCGGACGCCATTGCCAGCTGCGCCCGCCCTTCCATGGGTAGAGGAGCGGCTCCGTGATGGCAGCGGTCCAGCACTGGAACCGACTCCCCTACTACGACCACGGCTGCCGGCACGCCCACGTCCATTCATCATCGGCACACAATGTTTTTAAACACCCAAAAAATATAGAAAGAAAATGAAGAGGGAATTTGGGTTAACTCTATTCGGTTTGGGAAAATGGGGCAAAAATGAAATAAAATAGATACAAAACCATAAGACAGTGGCAGAATACCAGACTTCTTAATACAGAATGCTTGGTACAATAGGGCTGGAGGGGTTAAAAAAAGAAAAATAAATTTAACTCACCTTAATCTACTTGTTCGCACAGCCTCGTCTTCTTCTTTGAGAAATAGGACCTTTGATGACGTCACTGCGCTCATCACATGATGCTGGATCATGTGATGGACCAAGTGACATCATCAAAGGTCCTTTTCCTGTGCACAGCAAAGATGAAGACAGAAGAGAAGCCGGGCTGAGCGAGCAAGTGTATTAAGGTGAGTTTTTTTTTACCCCTCCAGCCCTATGTACTATCTGTATTAAGAATGCTAATATTTTCCCTTATAACTATGAAAAATAATAATGATCGGGTCTCCATTTCGATCGTCTCCTAGCAACCGTGCGTGAAAATCACACCGCATCCGCACTTGCTTGCGGATGCTTGCGATTTTCACGCAGCCCCATTCACTTCTATGGGGCCTGCGTTGCGTGGAAAACGCACAATATAGAGCATGCTGCGATTCTCGTGCAACGCACAAGTGATGCGTGAAAATCCCCGCTCATCTGCACAGCCCCATTGAAGTGAATGGGTCCGGAAATCTCGCCCATGTGAAAGGGGCCTAAGACAAAAACAGGAAGCAAAAAACTTTTTTTTTTTCACAGAAGAACGACGATGACAGTAATTCCTCCATAGCACACGAAACCCTAAGACAATGACAATAAAACAGCAAGCAAAATACTTTTATCAGCTACACTATTCACTAACTAAGCTACACTGAGTATCTCCCATAGCTTACTATCTGTATTATATATTTGTAACAGGGAGCCGGCGGTGCGCTCCCTTCTTGCAGCACCGGCGGCGTCCCGCTGATAGAAAGGGAGGAGGAGCCGGTGTTGGACGTGGCCGGCTTCCTCATCTCCCTGGTAACAAGCAGGGGCAGGGACGAGAGCCGACGGATATGAGTCGGTGCTCAGGGTTTTGGCTGTGGCTGACGCAGGGTCATGTGACACTGGCCACGTCATGTGACCATTCAGTCTGGCCTATTTACTGGCGACTTGCTGGCCACAAGTTGCCTGTGATTGATCTTACTACTCACTAGCGTTTTCCTGCATGTGTGATTTTGTGAACTGGACCTCTGCTAGTATTTGACTCCTTATCCTGTGTAATACCTTTGTACTGATGTGACCTCCAGGCTCCTGACCTCAAATTGTATTTGACCTTGATCTTGTGTAATCCTTTTGTACTGACTTGATCTCTCGGCTCCTGATCTCGATTTGTATTTGACCTTGATCCTGTGTTATTCCTTTGTACTGACGTGACCTCCTGGCACTTGACCTCGGCTTCCATTGTGTTCTGATTTTGCCTATGGTTTGTTATTTGCTTGTTTGGTTTCTACCCAGCCTGGTAGCTTACCTTTCTGTCTTAGTCTCTTGTTTTCTTCCACCTTGTTCCCTTCCTGTAGGCCCCTGCACCTACTTAATCCAGGGACTGCCGCTGAGTTGTGCACCGTCGGTTAGGACCGACCGTGAAAGTAGGTAGGAATAGTGGTGTGGGTGGAGCTCAGGGCTGCACTTATCCCTACTCTTTGTGACAATATTTGAGCTAACTAACTATATAATGTCCCTAACACCCTGCACTTGAACCTATCAGCTACACTATTCACTAACTAAGCTACACTGAGTATCTCCCACTAACTATCTGTATTATATAATATATATATAAACTATCTAATGTAATGAGTCTGACACAGAAAAGCACAACACTCCTCTCTCTCTCACAACTGCAAAAAACAGCAGGAAATGGCTGCTGGGGAGGTTCTTCTATAGTAAGGGGTAGGCACCTTTCCTATTAGTTGCTAGGGATGTTGCTAAGCTCTGACAAAGATATTGCAGCCTTCTCATTGGCCCACAAGCTAGAATCATGGAGGGATCATGTGTGCTGTTAAAAAAAAAAATCTTGAATATTCGCGATTACGAATATATATCGATATATTCTAAATATTCGCGATTTCTCGAAGAGCTGATATTCGTGATAAAAATTTGCAATATAAATATATTTGCGCTCAACACTAGTTGTAAAGGACCCAAACGTTAGACAATATTGGAGTTTGGACATTTTCTACCAGACTCCAATTTACAGTAAGCGCATGACCCGGAAGCAATTTGAGTCAATTAGGAAATTCCTACACTACAATGACAATGCACAGTGCCCACCCCAAAACAACCCAACATTTGACTGTCTTTTCAAGGTTAGGCCTGTCATTGACCACTTTAACACCAAGTTTGCTGAGGTGTACAACCCAGATAAAAATGTCAGTGTAGATGAGTCCCTATTACTTTTCAAAGGGAGGATTAGATTCCACCAGTACATGCCTAGCAAACGGGCAAGGTATGGCATAAAGATATACAAACTTTGTGAGAGCATCTCCGGGTACACCTATAAGTTCCGTATTTATGAAGGGAAAGATTCCCAGATAGAACCCCCAGAATGCCCCCCCCCCATCCTAGGAGTAAGTGGGAAGATCATGTGGGACTTACTGCACCCACTGCTTGATAAGGTTTACCACCTCTATGTGGATAACTATTATACCAGCATACCCCATTCATGTCCCTAACTGCCAGAAGTACTGTGGCTTGCGGCACAATGTGCAAAAATCAGAGAGGCTTCCCTAGATCCCTAGGTACAGCAACCAGTGAGAATGAATGAAAGTAGGGCTCTCCTTTATGAGAACATGCTGGTGGTTAAGTACAAGGACAAGAGAGACTGATTCCGTAGTTTACAGAAACACCCCATTTGTGATAGTAAACTGCTGTACGGGCACACGGCAGGCAGCAGAAGGAAAGGAACGCCATATGGTTTCTGGAAGGCAGATTTCACTGGGATAATTTTAAGCTGCCATGTCACATTTGAAGACCCCCTAATGCATCCCTAGAATAGAAACTCCAAAAAAGTGACCTCATTTTAGAAACTACACCCCATAAGGTATTCAAAACTGATTTTACAAACTTTGTTAACCCTTTAGGTGTTGAACAAGAACTAATGGAAAATGGAGATAACATTTCAGAAATTCACTTTTTTGGCAGATTTTCCCTTTTAATCCATTTTTCCCAGTCACAAAGAAAGGGTTAACAGCCAAACAAAACTCAATATATATTGCCCTGATTCTGTAGTTTACAGAAACACCCCATTTGTGATTGTAAACTGCTGTACGGGCACATGGCAGGGCGCAGAAGGAAAGGAATGCCGTTTAGTTTTGGGAAGGCAGATTTTGCTGGACTGGTTTTTTGACACCATGATTTGGAACCGAATGTGAGACTATTGGCAAAATAGTACAGACCATCCCATTTAATGCCATGCCACTGCCACAGTTGGGGGTGAATAGGTAAAAGTTTAAAGGCGTCAGTGATGTCTGCCTTCGACAGCCACTACTGCTTGCCAGGGCCGGTGCTACCATAAGGCAGACCAAGCGGCTGCCTTAGGGCGCACCCTGGGGGAGGGCGGAAAAATGTGACATGGAGGGGGAGAAATGTGACATGGGGGTCTGATGGCTGACATTGGGGGCTGATGGCTGGGGGATGATGTCTGACATGGGGTTCTGATCTGAGGTCTGATTAACATTTGGGGTCTTATTGGGGCTGTGAGCTGGGGTCTGATTGCTGGTCTGACCTGAGGTGTAAATGAAAATATTTTTTTCTTATTATCCTCCTCTCAAACCTAGGTGCGTCTTAGAGAGCAAAAAATATGGTCCTTAAACCAGCCATTGTCTGAAGCAGAGAGAAGATACCAGGACCACAGAGAGCAGAAGCGTGGCTAGAGAGCAGAAGCAGTATCACTTGGATTGCCTCGTCTATGGATGAATATTTCATGCCAAATTCCTCGGAGGGAATTAGAGCGTTGAGGCTTGGAATGTCTGAAGAATGTGGAGCTGACAGGTCATAAACAAGGCGTTTTTTATCAGAAAATTTACTAACGACCATACCTATTGGATTGATTCTCCAGCATTTGAATGGGGGCTGACGCAAAGGTCCTATCAGAAACTCTTTCTCCAATTCCAACTGAATGAGACTACTAACTGCCTCGGGGTTCCTGATGGCTGACAGTAAATTCCTGCACTCGTATGTAGTTTGTGGTAAGGATATCTGACCTGTATGGAAGCCTTCGGTAAAACCACTGAGGAGGAAATGCACCCATTGTTTGTCTGGATGGTCTGCCAAGAAGGTAGCTTGCATGTCCACGTGTACTCTGCCTAGTCATGCCGTATTAAGGCCTTTCTGGGGGCATGCTGTCTTGGGGTGAGCCTTGAAGCAATTAGCGTACAGATGCAATAACCGACATTGGTTAAAAGCACCCTGCAAAATTAAAGGTATTGCAAATCTGTGACTTGCCTAGGTATTTGATAGGTCTGCCTAATTTGTCTACCCCTATCGTAGACTTGGGCAATACGCTGTCAGATGCATACTTTGCCTGGGAACTGCCTGCTGGAGGGAGGGTTATTAGAGGAACACCACTGCGGTATGGGAGTGGGAACCACATGTGGAACACGTGGGGGCTTTCAACATCGCGAAATGGCGACAGATTAGCTCAATGTCGGTAACTGACCAGTCAACCGTGTGCTGGAATTGTGTAAGTAATGCTGCTGCCTTTGCGGAAAAAGATCTATGGTAATCATAGAATGCCGTTCCCCCGTATTTATGGCCTAGATCCAGTACTTTATATAGATACAAATCCAATTCCTCACGACGATTGGGGGACACGGAACAAACTACGTCCCGGTACAGGCTAAATGTCAGAATAAACTCTGTGATACTGAGTTTGCGGTTTAATCTGACATCCCGTGATTTAAGAATGACTGATACCTTGCCGCAGGCGATGGTCTTGTTATCAGGTACCTCGTGTGTAGCAATGAGCAAACAGGCTAGGTTCATGAGGCGAACCTATGGCATGAGTGCCAGAGGCGGCACTTGGAGCCCTCTCTGTGGGCACCCACACCCTGGAAAAAGTCTGAGTGTACCAATATGCCTTAGACCTTTCCTGCCATTCATCAGCGCAGGATGCACCATGAACAGCACAGGCAGCGCACTGAATGTAGACAGGCTATTATAGCTATTACATGATAAAGTACATGAAAGATATACTATATACTGTAGGATTCAGGTTAACTTGTCGCGTTGGCACTTTGCGATAAATAAGGGGGTTTTGGAGTTGCGGTTTGGGCACTCGGTCTCTAAAAGGTTTGCCATCACTGGTCTAGGATATCCTGCTTAATATTGGCCGATATGAAGTGTGATGGCGCAATATTGGGGAAGTTTGGGGGAAGAGTTGCAGAGGTGGTTTCGGGGACTGACGGAGTTGGTGGTCTCTGCACAGCAGCGCTGGAGGTGGTGGCCCTGTTTTCTATAGCCTCCAGTCTAGATTGAAAACTAGACATGGAGGAAGCGATATTATTAATCGTCGCATGTAACTGCATAATGTAAGTTTGTATAGTGTTTGTGGAAAATAATTCTTGGCTGGACCCCGGTTCAGACTGTAACAGGCAAAATAGTTCAGCCTTCCTGGCGGATGCTGGGAATGCGATCCCTCTGCATAATAGCTCCATTGTGATTTTAGATACGGTCCAAGACCTTAATGATGGGGCTGCATCTCTATCCGACTAAAGGTCCCCGCTTGCTTGGGATGAAGCTGATCCCAGTGGATCCTGAACTTGTGGCAGCTCAATCTAAAAAGACACGATCCGTGTGAATCTTGCTCTAATCTATGTGGGTCGAGTGACTGCTCCCGTGCTCACAGGTGACACCTAGCATGGATGGAACTCAAGCACTGTGCCCAAGGAGACGATATGTGCTACTTAAAAGGACAACCACCATGTGCCACCCGCTGTACTATTGTGAATAAAACGTACAGCCATAATAGCTAGCACTCTATCATAGGGAGGTGACCATGCCTGCCTGTGGACTGACTGTTAAAGTGGCCATGTTTATTAAGACTGAAGGCATGTACCCGTACTGCAGATGGCCATGACTAGCTTGCGCATGGCCAGAGAGACGCGACCGTCCTAGCTGGAGACAGGTGTCATGATGATCTATGGAATGTTCCCGAGTTCGTGACGGGACCTAAAGTGAGAAGCGGACGTGACAGGCTTGTCGCTTGTGCCTGAAGTCGTGACAGGACTTATGTCATATCTGTAGACGTGACAGACTTAGCGAGTATGCCTGAAGTTGTGACAGGACTTACATCGAGTCTGAAGATGTGACAGACTTGTCGAGTGAGCCTGAAGTCGTGAGAGGACTTACATCGAGTCTGAGGACGTGACAGACTGGACGAAATGTGCCTGAAGGCGTGACGGGGCTTACATCGGGTCTGAGGACGTGAAAGACCTGACGAAAGTGCCTGATGTTGTGATAGGGATTCATCATGTCTGAAGACGTGACAGACCTATGCGTGCCTGATTATGGCTGTACATTATTCCCGTGGTGATTTATTTATAAATTTTTTATTTATTTTTTACCAGATCCTGAAGGATTGTCACTTATAAGCACTGCAACTGAAACACCAAAATATAGAGCCTGGTCAAAACTTAATAAAACCATGAGCCTGGCATAACCATAATACCTGTATATATATACCTGCGCAAGGACTTTGTAGAAAAATTGAAATATAACCAGGCTGAACCCCAGTGCACAGGCTGACACCTGTTTAGAACAATGAATAAACATTTACACCTTGAAGATACCACAAACGTAACCTATGCAACCTCCCCTTTTATTTTTTTTTGCATGACATTTACACCTTCAACATAAACATTAAGACCTTGAGACGGAAAAAAAAAAAAAAACATAAACGTGACCTATGCAACCTCCCCACTTTTTTTTTTTGGGTACGGACACATTCGTATCTTAAGATGAGCGCTGACGTTTGGTTGACACTCTAACACGAGCACTGATGCCATATGTGGTAACCTACATGGTTGCTACAATAATATGGGTACTGATATATTAATGTGCCCACTGCATGGTCTGTAAGGTCAAACCATGTGGTTACTAATATACAGTGCGAGGCCACTGATATGCGGCTTCTGCGGACACTAAATGTGGTTGTTTCAACCTATGGGCACTGATGTGTGCTTTTTACATGTAAGTCCATTATATGTGAGGTTACTAGATTTGCCAATGCTAACAGTGAGAACAGAGCCGGTGTACGGCATACATATTAGGACATCGTCAGACATCATCCACAACTCCATCCTCCGTCAGGCAAAACTCCATCAGCCCTCAGACATCAGACAAAACTCCGTCCTCCGTCAGGCAAAACTCCATCAGACATCAGACAAAACTCCGTCCTCCGTCAGAAAAAACTCCATCAGCCCTCAGACATCAGACAAAACTCCGTCCTCCGTCACCCAAAACTCCATCAGACCTCAGACATCAGACAAAACTCCGTCCTCCATCAGGCAAAACTCCATCAGACCTCAGACATCAGACAAAACTCCGTCCTCCGTCACCCAAAACTCCATCAGACCTCAGACATCAGACAAAACTCCGTCCTCCGTCACCCAAAACTCCATCAGACCTCAGACATCAGACAAAACTCCGTCCTCCATCAGGCAAAACTCCATCAGACATCAGACAAAACTCCGTCCTCCGTCACCCAAAACTCCATCAGACCTCAGACATCAGACAAAACTCCGTCCTCCGTCACCCAAAACTCCATCAGACCTCAGACATCAGCCAAAACTCCGTCCTCCATCAGGCAAAACTCCATCAGACCTCAGACATCAGACAAAACTCCGTCCTCCGTCACCCAAAACTCCATCAGACCTCAGACATCAGACAAAACTCCGTCCTCCGTCACCCAAAACTCCATCAGACCTCAGACATCAGACAAAACTCCGTCCTCCGTCACCCAAAACTCCATCAGACCTCAGACATCAGACAAAACTCCGTCCTCCATCAGGCAAAACTCCATCAGACATCAGACAAAACTCCGTCCTCAGTCACCCAAAACTCCATCAGACCTCAGACATCAGACAAAACTCCGTCCTCCATCAGGCAAAACTCCATCAGACCTCAGACATCAGACAAAACTCCGTCCTCCGTCACCCAAAACTCCATCAGACCTCAGACATCAGACAAAACTCCGTCCTCCGTCACCCAAAACTCCATCAGACCTCAGACATCAGACAAAACTCCGTCCTCCGTCACCCAAAACTCCATCAGACCTCAGACATCAGACAAAACTCTGTCCTCCCTCAGACATCAGCCAAAACTCCGTCCTCCCTAACTCAAAATACGCCCTACTACACACACTCTTCACCTGACAGAGCTGCTAGCTGCTGGAGAAGCAAAGGACCTGTGATGACGTCATGACCATGTGACGAGTCACGTGTGTGGGAGGGGTCAGATATGCACAGCAGCTGGTAGAGTGTACAGAACAGTAGCCATCAAATAGAGCTCTGCACTAGAGATGTGTGTGTAACCTGCATGTAGCAGAGCTGTGTACTGTTACAGAAATGTATGTGTAACCTGCATGTAGCAGAGCTGTGTACTGTGTTACAGAGATGTATGTGTAACCTGCAGGTAGCAGATCTGTATGTGTAACCTTCAGGCAGCAGAGCTGTGTACTGTGTAGCAGATCTGTATGTGTAACCTGCCGGTAGCAGAGCTGCGTACTGTGTTACAGAGATGTACGTGTAACCTGCAGGTAGCAGAGCTGTGTACTGTGTAGCAGATCTGTATGTGTAACCTGCATGTAGCAGAGCTGTGTACTGTGTAGCAGAGCTGTATGTGTAACCTGCATGTAGCAGAGCTGTGAACTGTGTAGCAGAGCTGTATGTGTAACCTGCATGTAGCAGAGCTGTGAACTGTGTAGCAGAGCTGTATGTGTAACCTGCATGTAGCAGAGCTGTGTACTGTGTTACAGGAATGTATGTGCAACCTGCAGGTAGCAGTGCTGTGTATTGTGTAGCAGTGCTGTATGTGTAACCTGCATGTAGCAGTGCTGTGTACTGTGTAGCAGAGCTGTATGTGTAACCTGCATGTAGCAGAGCTGTGTACTGTGTTACAGGGATGTATGTGCAACCTGCAGGTAGCAGTGCTGTGTACGGTGTAGCAGAGATGTGTACTGTGTTACAAAGATGTGTGTGTAACCTGCATGTAGCAGAGCTGTGTACTGTGTATATAGAGCAGTGTGTGTAACAGCATGTAGCAGAGCTGTGTACTGTGTTACAGAGATGTGTGTGTAACCTGCATGTAGAAGTGCCGTGTACTGTGTAGCAGAGCTGTATGTGTAACCTGCATGTAGCAGAGCTGTGTACTGTGTTACAGGGATGTATGTGCAACCTGCAGGTAGCAGAGCTGTGTACTGTGTTACAGAGATGTGTGTGTAACCTGGGAACTATAAAAAGTGTAAAAAAAAAACATAAATATTCAGATCACCCCCCTTTTCCCAAAATTAAAATAAAAGACACATCATGGGTTTCGCAATGTGTAAAAACGCCCATTGTATAAAAATATATTCCCCATACGGCAAACAGCAAAACAGAAAAAAAAAAAAAAGAGTCCAAATGTCCGATTCGCCGTTTTTGGTCACTTCATTTGCTACAAAAATGTAAATAAAAAGTGATCAAAAAGTCTTAAACACCCCAGAATGGTATCAGTAAAAAGTTTAGATTGACCCGCAAAAAATGAGCCCCCACCCAGCTCCGTACACATAATTACAAAAAAGTTATGGGGCTCAAAATATGGCGACAAAAAAAATCGGATATTTTAAATTTTTTATCACTATTAAAACGCAAGAAAAACTATACATATAAGGTATTGCCGGATTCGATCTGACCTGTAGAATAAAAGTAACCAGTCAGTTTTATCGCACATCGAATGTCGTAAATAAAAATCACGTAAAACTGTGGTGGAATTGCTTTTTTTTTTCAACAGGAAGAATGGGCAGTTTTACCATCTGAGAAAATAAAGAGCCTCATCCACAACTACCACAAAAGACTTCAAGCTGTCATTGATGTTAAAGGGGGCAATACATGGTATTAATAACTGGGGTGTGTAAACTTCTGATCAGGGTCATTTGGGGAGTTTGTGTTGTGATTATGATTTATAAAGAGTAAACACCATAAATGGCTTCAGCCGACCACTAACCATGAGCGAGAGAAAAGTGTCCGTGGTATCAATCATATTCTTTGAACAATGGTTAAAGGGGGTATCCTCATCTTAATGATCACTGTTACATCTGTTAATGATTTGACAGTGATAATTTTTCTAAATACATTTTATTACCCAATTCCCATCCTTTTTTAGAAAATAAGTCCCCTCTTACCTGATGTTGTCTTTGGTCTCCCCTGGTCACGGCCACCTCTCCTGTCGAATCCAGCCAGGCCACGCTTGCGCAGAAGACGGAAAATTCTCTCCCGGCTGGGCCGCTCAATGTCCTGAACGCGCATGCAGCCGCGCATGCGCCATGATGACTTCTTCCTGGCCAGTATAGTACAGAGCCGCGAATGCGCACGCCGACTCTGTACTATACAGGCCAGGAATAAGTCACCATGGCACATGCGCGGCGCTGTGCGCGTTCAGGACATTGCGCGGCCCGGCCGGGAGAGAATCTTCAGTCTTCTGCGCAAGCGCGGCCCGGCCGGGAGAAGAATACAGGAAGTGAACGTCACGCTCAAGGAAGGCAAGTATGAAAAAGGGAAGATGAAAATACCCCTTTAAGAAATCATAAATTCTGCAAGGGTATGTAAACTTATCAGCACAACTGTAAGTAGCTCTGTGATATAAATCTGTGGAATATGGGAAGCACAAGAGGATGTGCACCTTAAATCCCATCTTTGTAAGGCCTCTTGCACATGGCCGCTGTGTGACTGTGGTCGTATTGTGGACCACATACTGCGGTTCCGCAATACACAGGGCACCAGCCGTGTGCATCCCGCATCCGTGATGTCGACCCATTCACTTGAACGGAACAGAAACACGGATCGGAACCCCACAGAAGCATTACAGAGTGCTTCCGTGGTGTTTCTGGCCATCCCTCCGCACAGCAAAAAAGTAGAACATATTCACGGACCCATTCAAGTTGAATGGGTCTGGATCTGTCCCGGCCGCTGCACGCACGTTGCCCGTGCATTGGGGACTGCAAATTGCTGTCCCCAATGCACGGAATGGACCAACAACGTTCATGTGCAAGAGGCCTAACACTTGTGATCTGTGTGAAGCGGCATATATGCATTCATGTTGCATGTATTTATTAATTAGGG
Organism: Bufo gargarizans; assembly: GCF_014858855.1. Classification (NCBI taxonomy): domain Eukaryota; kingdom Metazoa; phylum Chordata; class Amphibia; order Anura; family Bufonidae; genus Bufo; species Bufo gargarizans. The sequence continues at coordinate 255,404,260 of NC_058083.1, forward strand.
CTACCAATTCTGAGTAACTCGGAGTGACAGGAGATTTACAGAATCAGATATTTTTTTTTCTCGTCATATTTTGAGCTCTATAACTTTTTGGGAATTATGTGTACAGAGCTGGATGGGGGCTCATTTTTTGCAGGGCAATCTAAACTTTTTACTGATACCATTCTGGGGTGTTTAAGACTTTTTGATTTTGAATTTTTGTAGCAAATGAAGCGACCAAAAACGCGAATCGGACATTTGGACTCTTTTTTTTCTTCTGTTTTGCCGTTTGCCGTATGGGGAATATATTTTTATACAATGGGTGTTTTTACACATTGCGACACCCATGATGTGTATTTTTTTAGTTCTTTTATTTTCATTTTGGGAAAAGGGGGGTGATCTGAATTTTTATGTTTTATTTTACACTTTTTTATAGTTCCCAGGTTACACACACATCTCTGTTACACAGTAAAAAGCTCTGCTACATGCGGTTACACACACATCTCTGTAACACAGTACACAGCACTGCTACATGCAGGTTGCACATACATCCCTGTAACACAGTACACAGCCTGCTACATGCAGGTTACACATACAGCTCCGCTACACAGCACACAGCTCTGATACATGCAGATTACACATACAGCTCTGCTACACCGTACACAGCTCTGCTACATTCAGGTTACAAATACAGCTCTGCTACACAGTACACAGCACTGCTACATGCAGGTTACACATACAGCTCTGCTACACAGTACACAGCTCTGCTACATGCAGGTTACACATACAGCTATGCTACACAGTACACAGCTCTGCTACATGCAGGTTACACATACAGCACTGCTACACAGTACACAGCTCTGCTACATGCAGGTTACAAATACAGCTCTGCTACACAGTACACAGCACTGCTACATGCAGGTTACACATACAGCTCTGCTACACAGTACACAGCTCTGCTACATGCAGGTTACACATACAGCTATGCTACACAGTACACAGCTCTGCTACATGCAGGTTACACATACAGCACTGCTACACAGTACACAGCTCTGCTACATGCAGGTTACACATACAGCTCTGCTACACAGTACACAGCTCTGCTACATGCAGGTTACACATACAGATCTACTACACAGTACACAGCTCTGCTACCTGCAGGTTACACATACATCTCTGTAACACAGTACACAGCTCTGCTACATGCAGGTTACACATACAGCTCTGCTACACAGTACACAGCACTGCTACATGCAGGTTACACATACAGCTCTGCTACACAGTACACAGCACTGCTACATGCAGGTTACACATACAGCACTGCTACACAGTACACAGCTCTGCTACATGCAGGTTATACATACAGCTCTGCTACACAGTACACAGCCCTGCTACATGCAGGTTACACATACAGATCTGCTACACAGTACACAGCTCTGCTACCTGTAGGTTACACATACAGATCTGCTACACAGTACACAGCTCTGCTACCTGCAGGTTACACATACATCTCTGTAACACAGTACACAGCTCTGCTACATGCAGGTTTCACATACAGATCTACTACACAGTACACAGCTCTGCTACCTGCAGGTTACACATACAGATCTGCTACACAGTACACAGCTCTGCTACCTGCAGGTTACACATACAGATCTGCTACCTGCAGGTTACACATACATCTCTGTAACACAGTACACAGCTCTGCTACATGCAGGTTACACATACATCTCTGTAACACAGTACACAGCTCTGCTACATGCAGGTTACACATACATCTCTGTAACACAGTACACAGCACTGCTACATGCAGGTTACACACACATCTCTAGTACAGAGCTCTATTTGATGGCTACTGTTCTGTACACTCTACCAGCTGCTGTGCACATCTGACCCCTCCCACACACGTGACTCGTCACATGGTCATGACGTCATCACAGGTCCTTTGCCTCTCCAGCAGCTAGCAGCTTCGTCAGGTGAAGAGTGTGTGTAGTAGGGCGTATTTTGAGTTAGGGAGGACGGAGTTTTGGCTGATGTCTGAGGTCTGATGGAGTTTTGGGTGACGGAGGACGGAGTTTTGTCTGATGTCTGAGGTCTGATGGAGTTTTGCCTGATGGAGGACGGAGTTTTGTCTGATGTCTGAGGTCTGATGGAGTTTTGCCTGATGGAGGACGGAGTTTTGTCTGATGTCTGAGGTCTGATGGAGTTTTGCCTGATGGTGGACGGAGTTTTGTGTGATGTCTGAGGTCTGATGGAGTTTTGGGTGACGGAGGACGGAGTTTTGTCTGATGTCTGAGGTCTGATGGAGTTTTGGGTGACGGAGGACGGAGTTTTGTCTGATGTCTGAGGTCTGATGGAGTTTTGGGTGACGGAGGACGGAGTTTTGTCTTTTGTCTGAGGGCTGATTGAGTTTTGCCTGACGGAGGATGGAGTTGTGGATGATGTCTGACGATGTCCTAATATGTATGCCGTACCGGTGACCTCAGTTTGCAAGAAGTTTGAATGCAGCTGCACAGAACCGAATGTGCCGAGCTGCATGTGACAGAGGGCAAACGCTACCCAGACGTGGGGCATGGCTAGCAGAAGGAGGAGAACGCGACTGCCTGACTTACCCTACCCGAACCGGACCCACACGCCGATGGACGATGTGGGAAACACCGACGGCCGTACGCTGGAATGCAGAGGACGCTGACCCTGCTCGCGACCCGAAAGTGAACCAGCGCCTGCGCACACCGCTGCTGTGAACGTGAATCAAAGGTAGCTGACAGGGGGGAGGGGCGCAGCGGTGCTTTATATAGGATGTGCGGGAGCCTCCTCTCCCACAAATACGGCAACTGCGTTGCCTACACTTATTATCTTCCCTGTAATTTTCCAACTTTCCTGAAATGGTATGTCATCGGGAATAGACTACTTGAATGTTTGAAATGCACTTGTAAATGATCTAGAAAATACCTCTAATACTTATTTTCTAAAGTCCTTGTAAATGTTTATTCTTGCACTTCAGAGAATGTAAAGTCATATTTCCATTTGAGCAGCAGACCATGAAAACTGGATATTCACATATTGTAGAATTTTTGCTTTTACTACAGACTGCACTGATCTTTCAGAAGTTTCTATTTTGCAATGCATCTTTTAAAGTATAACTGTAGTTTTTTTTTTTTTTTTGGAGTATTGAATTGTGGTGATTAATATCTCCTTGGTGGCCCTATTTCAACTTTTCACTGTGTATTCAATTACCCCTTAATTCCACAGTTTTGTTCCCTGTACTGCCTACTTTTACCTCTGCTTAAAATCAGGTTGCTATGCAGGTCCGTCTATGTGTTGAAGGACGAGGATGCAGAAGCACGTAGCATGCAAGGTCAGATTACAGACAGCCAGGGACTGTAAGTAAATTATTAAAGCCAGGTCCTCCCCAGCAGCTGATAACAGTGCCTGGTCTGTGTGCACTTCTCCCTGTCCCTGCGCTTGGCAGACGCTCCCTCACTCAGCAGAGCTGGACAATGCAGAGTTGAAGCAGTGCAGACCAGGGAAGGGAAATCTGCCGTCTGCTCAGTGTATAAATGAAAGCAACATGTGGTAAGAGGACCCCTTTGTGCTGCAGGAGATTAACCCTTTAGGGGGAGGGCTCTGGTTACTGACACTTTTGGGGGGCTATTGTTACTGGCTAGTGAGGGCAGGTGGGATTAGCCTCAGGGTGAGGGCAGTGGCGGCCATCTTAACTGAATAGTGAAATTGCAGTTTTATGCAGACAGGTTGCTAAGGGCTGAATCTTATTAAATATGGGGTAAGTCTAATAGTAACTGATTCTGGAATATCATGTTATTAGTAACTACATATATGAAAATTGAAATTAGGGTCTAAGTGTGACAGTTATCCTTTAATGTTATTTAAAGATGAGCAAATCGAAGCTGACGAAGTGGAATTCAATCCGAATTTCCTCACACTTCGTGGTAGCGAATCACATTTTTTCCTAAAATGGCTGCTGCACGTGTGAGGACATGGAGCAAGGAACTCTGGGAAGGCGGGATCACCTATAATGCCATGCATGCAGCCACTCAGCAGCCAGCCCTGTGATGTCACAGCCGTGTAAAAAGCCTCAGCCTTATTGTACTTAGTGCAGGGAGAGACATCAGCAGGCGCTAGGGACAGTGGTAGAAAAGACTTCATTGTGCTAAAAAATTTTTTACAAGTGCAGGGAAAGATTATTGAAGGTGTAGGGAAAGGATAGGGAGGAGTCATTCCACAGCATTTATGTTGAACATGGTTCAGTAGGGGAGGTTACAGCCTGGGTAATAGGAACAATCCTATTACACATTGCTGCACTGTCTGGACACCCAAATTGCCATTATACAGCTCTGTAATTCCAGCAAACCGTTCTTGTTATTGAGGTGTTACAGCCATTAACAGGGTTTATTACAAGGAAATATTTATATATCTTATTTGCACTTGTGCGGTGTAGATATATGTTCTAAATAATTTTTTGGCTTGTATTAATGGGAAAAAAGGGCTTATTAGCCGTTGTGTGGTGAAGTGCTTATTATGTATTAGTAGCAAAAGAGAAATATATTTGCCGTTCAGCGGTGCAGTTATATGTTCTAAAGCCTTTTGTGGTGTGTATTAGTGGCAAAAGAATAATATATTTGCCATTCAGCGGTGCAGTTATATGTTTTAAAGCCTTTTGTGGAGTGTATTAGTGGCAAAAGAAAAATGTATTTCTCGTTTAGCTGTGCAGTTATATGTTCTAAAGCCTTTTGTGGTGTGTATAAGTGGCAAAAGAAAAATATATTTGGTGTTTAGCTGTGCAGTTATATGTTCTAAAGCCCTTTCTGTCCTGTAATAGTGGCAAAAGAAAAATATATTTGCCGTTCAGCGGTGCAGTTATGTTCTAAACCTTTTTGTGGCGTGTATTAGTGGCAAAAGAAAAATATATTTGCCGTTTAGTGGTGCAATTATGTTCTAAAGCATTTTGTGGTGTGTATAAGTGGAAAAAGATAAATATATTTGCCGTTCAGCAGTGCAGTTATACATTCTAAAGCCTTTTGTGGTGTGCATTAGTGGCAAAAGAAAAATATATTTGCTGTTCAGCGTCGTAGTTATATGTTCTAAAGCCTTTTGTGGCATGTATTAGTGGCAAAAAAATATATATTTGCCGTTCAGGGGTACAATTATATGTTCTAAAGCCCTTTCTGTTGTATAATAGTGGCAAAAGAAAAATATATTTGCCATTCAGCGGTGCAGTTATATGTTCTAAAGCCCTTTGTGGCATGTATTAGTGGCAAAAGAAAAATATATTTGCCATTCAGCAGTGCAGTTATATGTTCTAAAGCCCTTCTTTGTGTGTATTAGTGTGAAAAAAAGGGCTTATTAGCCGTTGTGTGGGGAAGTGAGTTTTTTGGGGTGTTTTAATTTCCTTTTTATTTATTTATTTGATCTAACAGTATGTTAGGCAGAGAAGTGCCAGGCCCTGCACAGTGGAGTGGCATAGGCCTAAATGTTTCTGGCACAGGCAGAGGTCCCAGCAGAGTAAGGGTCCGTGGCAGCAGGGGCACTTCGAGAGGCCTGAGCTCCCAGTGTAAGCTAGTGGTTGTGTCTTGACCAGCAACCTAGCAATTCTTGAATGGTTGACTCGATCTTCGAGTGATATCAGACACCCCCAGCCAAGAGTCAGTGGGTTAGTCAGACAAAACCCTTAGTTAGCATGGCCTGGGAGCAGACCCTGTGCGCTCACCTGTCCTCAACCTGCCTCTGTCCTTTTCTGTTCCCTCAGCCAGATAAGTATTGTATGCTGTGGGCTCAGCTCCACTATACGGTGAGGACGAGCTACTAGAAGACAGTCAGCAAGCACTGGCAAGACAAGATGTGGAGGAGACATTCGCCGCTTCCTCCAGTAGGCAGGCAAGTAGTGATGAGGAGAGTGGCATGGGAGCTGGTTTTGCGAGCGGTCAAGCTCCTGACCCAGAGACAGTTTAGGAGGACATCAATGACGTGCAGACAGTACTCGATGATGATGATGTAGCTGATGGCACTTGGGAGCCGGGTGACAATGGGGCTTCATCATCATCGGGAGAAGAGGTTGGCAGCTTGCCCGTGAGGCAGCAGAGGAGCCAGCAAGTCACTAGCGTGCCCGGGAGTCAGCAGGGTGGCAGCAGTGGGAGGTCAGGAGCCAAGCGTGCCTGGGGTATACCACTCGCTTCGCAGGAGCCTACCTGCCCAGGAAGTAGTGGTGCACAGGTCCACAGACAGCAGCGGTAGCAGTCAGTCAATGCGTAGTGTTGGGGGTAAAATTACCTACTCGGCGGTGTGGCAGTTTTTGTTAAGCCGCCGGAGGAGGTGAACATGGCCATATGTAGAATCTGTGGGCAGAAGGTCAAGCATGGCCAGGGTATCAATGTTGGCACCATGGCCCTGCGTCAGCATATGCAGCATCACCATAAAGTGGCCTGGGAGAACTGTGGCGACGATGTGGTAGTCCAGCCTGCTGTATCACCCAGTGGCATGCACCCGATTTCAGGCAGTCAAGGCTCCACCACCTCAGCCGAAGGGTGCTGTCTGTCCTTCCCATCTTCTGCTGGTCCTGATGCTCCTGCTCCTCGCCCTCCTGCTCCTTGTTAGTCATTCTATCAGCAATCGATAACCGAAGCGATTGCCAAAAGACAACAGTATGCATGCACTCATCCAAAGGTGCAGAAGCTGAATGTGCTCCTGTCCAAGTTGGTGGTGCTGCAGTCCCTCCCTTTCCAAGGAACTGATAGCTTGCACCGAGCGAGGCGGAGAGTCCCAAGCCGTCATTTCTTTGCCAAAAAGGCAGTACCAGCCCTGCACACACATGTAGAACAGAAGGTGGGCCAGTCCTTGAGCCATTTGGTGTCTGCCAAAGTGCACGGCAGCGCCGATATGTGGATCTGTAACTACGGTCAGGGACAATACATGTCCTATACGGCCCACTGGGTGAATGTGGTTCCTGCACAGCCACATCAGCAACTTGGCCAGGTGACGCCACTTCCACTTCCATGTTCTCACGCCATTGGTCCTGCGACAATGTTCGCCTCTGCCTCCTCATCCTCCACCATGTCCTCAGCCTCCACTGCTGGGACAATTCACAGTGCCCCACATGTGCAGGGCATGTCAGTGTCACACTGTTCTGCACCTCGCTTGCCTGGGCGAAAGGAGTCACACAGGGGAGGAACTGATCTGTGTCCTTCATCAAAAAATCTAATCCTGGCTTTATCTATCAGTAGCAATACTGATGGATTACTGACCAAATGCTGATTGAGTGAAGGCAGATGCTCCACAGACAGCATCCGTTTTTGTCACGGATGGTGTTTGCAGAAAACTAGAAGACATAAATGAAGATCCGACTGACTTGAACCAAAACTAAGGAACATAAGGGTGAGCCCTGTAAAAGCCCTGGCACTCTCCCTTACTGCTCAGCCCAAGCAAAAATCTCTATGATAGATAATTGCATGCCCTCGTGCCTCGACTCTATGACACCTGAACACCCTATAGTAGTGAGAGGACACGACCACCGACTCCCTACACTTAATACGGAGGGAGTCAGGGTCACCTAGGCACAAGCCAACAGGAATACACAAACAAAGGAACAGACTTATCTGTGGATGCAGCAGTAGCAGCTTCTAGCATGAGCACAATCCAGGAAGTTGTATAAACCGCAAAGTGAGGAAGTATGGGAGGAGATATATAAGGAGGCAATCACTGCTAATAGATGACAGCTGGGAGAGGGAGGAGAGATGTCAAAGCGAAAGCAAAACAAAAGAAGATCATGCAGGAGGTACTGAAGAACGTCTATCAGAACTTCTCAAAGATCAGGCGGTGACAGTTTTTTGGGGGTTATTGTTCTGATGGATCAGAGGAAGGGCAAAATAATCAGTGACATCAACACAAACTTACTGCTGACACCCTCTCCACTCTGTCGGGGGGGGGGGGGTGGGGGGGGGCTCTACTTGTATAAGCATTTAATAGAACAGGTTCTGTAGACATCTTTGTGGGATCAGCTGATGACGGTGTAAAAGGAGTGTGCTTCTTTTTGGCGCTAACATTGACCTGTAAGGCTGAGTTCATACGTAAGTTATTTAGTCAGTTTTGGCCCCGTGACTGCCCAAATAAGTGAAGTGTGCAGTGATTCTAAGTGCGACGCCTGTCATCTGCATGTCATACTGACTCACAGTATTATTTCACTACCAAAGCAGTATTATTTCACTCCCTATGCGTGTTACTGCAAGGCACAGTGTTCTACACCACTATGAAGGCTCTCTGCAGCCAGGAAATAGCCATTTTTAACGTAATTCATTGCAAATAAATTTGTATCGAACCAAATTTTTTCAGACAATTCGGCGAATCGTCTGAATCAAATTTTTTTAAAATTCGCTCATCTCTAATGTTATTGTTTCCAAAGTGTTATCAAATATTTGATGTGCCATGATAATGTCTTTGATGGCCTCAACTATACAATCTTGAGTGACAATAAATGTTTTCGCACTCATTTGAGGTTCTTTTATTTCATAATTTTTATTATCATCACAAGATAAAATTCAAAAGGTATATTCAAGCATTATGTTATTCAGAGCTACTTTTCCTTGGCAACATATCCAAAGAGAATCTGCACAATTCATAAAGATGTACACTCTTTCTGTGTGTGGGGTAAAATAATTGGTTCTTTCTCTGTGAAGTGGGAAGTAACAAATGCTTTGATTTTGCACCTGTGATGTTTATTACACAGTGGATGTGGTGCCACTTGTGTATGTATCCAGTGTTACCAAGGTCCTTGCTAACTATTCACAGGTATTTTTGAACATTTCCAAGGTCTTGATTCCAACTTATTGTGGTGGGTGTTTTACATAAGAGCAATGTACTGTAGAAATCGGCAACATAACAAGTAGCCATAGTGCCCCATAGCAAGATTTAGGATGGAGATTTGGGATTTGTTTTCTTTCCCTCCATAAAGCACTCCTCTTTCCCCCTTGTTTCTAGAATTTTTTTTGTTTATTTACTTTATTTTCTTCCTAGATGCTAATCACCTTTCTCTTAGCAATAAATGAATGAATTAATATCCACAATCAATTAAATGGTCTATATTGTTTGTGCTTACAACAGATGTGAATTGTAAAAGTACACATACAATGCAACAGCTCTATACAAACATTAAATATATAGCTGATACATTTTACTAATGCTATATTCAATATATAAATAAATATAATATACTTAGGATATATATTTTAATCAAAATCATTTGGCCCATCCACCATGGCAAGGTGACATTTTTCAGATGGGACTCTAGAAGGACTCCTCTCCTTCTGCTAATAGGCTTTGAATTAATTCAAGGAGAGCATAATCTAGCTATATATAGAGTTGAGCGAAGCTGCCATTTGGCAGGTTTGAATTCGGGTTCTGGTTTTAAGTGAATTACGTAATGGATTCAGCTCTCACAGAATCTATAACATAATTAAATGAGAGGCATTCCATTTTGCATGCAGTCATAATACAATCGTATAGACAGAACACTCCGGGCTGGCCATACACTTGTATTATGCGGCATGCCGGCATTGAATTGCGTGATGGATTCCACTGAATCCATTATGTAATTCACTTAAACCCCAAACCCAGGTTCGCTCAACTCTAGCTATATACTGTTCTAACGAAAAACAGCTTGGAAAAGAAGGGTGGTTAAGAGTGCATGACCAAAATGGAGTCAGATTCACAATGTAACAGAACCATAGATTGTAATGTTTACTAAGCTATATTACATAAACATTGTTTATAGGGCTGAAAAAAGACATTTGTCCATCCAGTTCGGCCTGCTATCCTGCAAGTTGATCCAGAGGAAGGCAAAAAAAATAATTGGGAGGTAGAAGCCAATTTTCCCTAGTTTAGGGGAAAAAAATCCTTCCCGACTCCAATCAGGCAATCAGAATAACTCCCTGGATCAAAGACTCATCTCTAATAACGATATCCTCTAATATTATTACACTCCAGAAATACATCCAGGCCCCTCTTGAACTCTTTTAGTGAACTTACCATCACCACCTCCTGAGGCAGAGAGTTCCATAGTCGCACTACTCTTACCGTAAAGAATCCTCTTCTATGTTTGTGTACAAACCTTATTTCCTCCAGACGCAGAGGATGTCCACTCGTCACAGTCACAGTCCTGGGGATAAATAGATGGTGGGAGAGATCTCTCCCCTCATTCATCTTTTTTCTAAAGTGAATAACCCTAATTTTGATAATCTTTCAGGGTACTGTAGTCCCCCTATTCCAGTTATTACTTTAGTTGCCCTCCTCTGAACCCTCTCCAGCTCTGCTATGTCTGTCTTGTTCACAGGAGCCCAGAACTGTACACAGTACTCCATGTGTGGTCTGACTAGCGATTTGTAAAGTGGTAGGACTATGTTCTCATCACAGCCATCTATGCCCCTTTTGATGCAACCCATTATCTCATTGGCCTTGGCAGCAGCTGCCTGACACTGGTTTATACAGCTTAGTTTTCTGTTCACTAAAATTCCTAGGTCCTTTTCCATGTCAGTGTTACCCAGTGTTACCATAACCTTTTCCCTTGTCAGTGTTAAACCTCATCTGCCATGTCTCTATAAATTAACATGAGGTACATGTCAAATATACTTGTATCTAAAGCGTTTGTGCCTATTCATCACAACAAGGTGACTTCTTTTAGATGGGTCCCTATTCTATACGAACTCATTTACTAGTGCCAATAGACATCAAAGGAATCCAGCTATATACTGTTCCAACAAACAACAGCTTTAGGAAAGATGGGTGGTTAAGAGTGCATGACCAGAATGGAGTCAGTCACACCTCTAAATGCATATTGCAACAAAAAAAAAGACAAAGTTAGTCAGTACATCCTAAGAAATGAAATAAATGTGCAGGTGTGCATCGCTGTGGCTGAAAACACAAAAACACAATGCAACAGCACTGTAGCTTTTATATTCTTTAAAATATTTTTTTATGTCTGTCTTCAGTTTTACCACACTAGCTACCAAATGTTACAGTCTTTGATAACATCTTGTTTGATTTATAATCTGAATGTAAACTAGATTAATTTACATTACATAAAACATTAACTAGTACATATGTATATGGTGGATTTTGACTACTGATTAAGTAGAAACAGATCAATCATGGGCTGGCAAATACCTGCTTACCATCCAGGTTCAAGGGAATGTTCAAACTAATAGATATATTTTTTTAAATAAAAAGTCACCTTTTATTGTAGACTTTGTGCTATGTGTCAAACCACCCTTAAACATTGCCTAAGATTTTATCAGGCTAAGTTCATGTATGTCAGTTGTGTTTAGCCAGTAGTGTTGATCACGAATATTCTAATTGCTCATTTTTAATGCGAATATCGGCACTTCGAGAATTCGCGAAGATGTAGGCTATAGTGTTATATATTCGTAATCGCGAATATTCTACATTTTTCTTCATCAGTAACCCTGCTTCTTGCTTGTGGGCCAATGCAATATCTTTGTCTGAGCTTAGCAACATCCCTAGCAACCAGTAGGAAAGTTGCCTACCCTTTACTATATAGGAAACTCCCTATCAGCCATTTTCAGCCATGTTTTTTTTGCAGTTCTGAGAGAGCAGTGACATTGCTGTGCTCTGTGCTTTCATCTGGAACCTATTCTTTATCCAATTACATTAGATAGTTAGTTAGCTCATATATATAATACAGATCATGGGAGATGGTCAGTGTAGGTTAGATAGTGATATAGTGTAGCTGATAGGTTCCAGTGCAGGGTGTTAGGTAGTGTTATAGGAATTATAGTTTCTCTGCTGTCTATACATACATGCTACAGACATAGTGCTGTGATGTCACAACAATACTTAGTGCACCAATTAGTAATATCTACTCAAACCTGCTAAAATATTAAGTTGCATGTATTGTGCAAAAAATATGCGCATCAATAGTGGTGATTTGCATAATCGTGAAAAAAATGACTGGAGATCACGAATTCTAGAACTCGCGAATTCATCGTGGAAACGAATATTGCCTATTCCGCTCATCACTATAAATAGCCAGACAGACACAACTAATGGCACAGTTATGCACAAAATGTTTCCTGGGTATGCAGTTATACAACTTTGTAGAACTTGTGAAATTGACACACAGTAACATCACATATTTAATTTATTGATGGTGCTATGGAACAGTTCTAATATTTCATAATTTTGAACATTTTTGTAGTGTTACTTCAAATGTTACACTCCCAAACTAACTGCTAGCACAGCCACAATTATCTAATGCTTCCTGACTGTTTCTGTAACCCATCTGCCAGTTTTGCTGTGTAGACTTAGTCAGAGTCGGAAGAGGATTTATTACAATGCTCCTACTATTAGAGACCCAAGTAAGGCAGAATAGCAATACTGTTGTCACAGATAAAGCTAGTTTTGCAGGTAGGATGTTTGAGTCACCAAGAAAGTAAAACAAACAAAAAAAACAAAAAAAAAAAATTCCAAAAATTTACAAATGCATTATTATTAGAGATGAGCAAATCAAAGCTAACAAAGTGGAAGTCAATCCGAATTTCAGAAAAAAATTTGATTCGCAATGAATGCGAATTTCCTCGCGCTTCGTGGTAAAATGGCAGCTACATATGTGAGGACTGAGGACATGCGGCAAGGAACTCTGGGAAGGAGGGATCACCAAGATTGACATGCCTGCATGCGGCCAATCAGCAGCCAGCCAGCCCTGTGATGTCACAGCCCTATAAATATGGCAGCCATTTTAGATTCTGCCATTTTACAACGTTTAGAGTGCAGGGACAGATGTGTGAAGGCGCTAGGGACAGCAAGTGGAAAATCGATTGTGGAAAAAAGACAGAAAAAACTATTTATATGTGCAGGGAAAGTATAGGAATAATTTCACAGCATCTTAGTGCAGGGAGAGAAGTCAGAAGGCGCTAGGGACATTGATAGGAAAGTGATTTACAAGTGCAGGGAATGATTATTTGGGTATCCAAATAGTAATTAGACAGCTCTGTCATTTCAGCTTTTTGTTATTGGGCTGCAAATGTTATGTTGAAAAGCCTTTAGTGGCTTATATCTTAGTATCTTATTTAGTACGGCAAGAAAAATATATACGCATTTCACTTCTGTAGTTATTCCCGGTGAAAGCGTATAGGGGTGTATTTCAGTACAACAAGAAAAATATATACGCACTGCACTGTTGCAGTTATTACTGGTGAAAGCGTATAGGGGCGTATTACAGTAAAAAGAAATATATATATATATATATATACGCACTGCACTGTTGCAGTTCTTTCTGGTGAAAGTGTATAGGGGTGTATTTCAGTACTACAAGAAAAATATGTATGCACTTCAACCTTTAAGTCTTTTTTATAAAAGCGTATAGGGGCGTATTTATGTACTAGAAGAAATATATATACCCACTTCACTCTTTAAGTTTTTTTCTGGTCAAAGTGTATAAGGTCGTATTCCAGTACAAGAAGAAAAATGTATTCTCAGTGCATTTCTGCAGTTAATTCTAGTCAAAGCGTATAGTGGCCTATTTCAGTTAAAAATAAATATTTTCTCAGTTCACTTCTGCAGTTATATCTGTTGAAAGCATATAGGAGCGTATTACAGTAAAAAAAGAAAAATATATACGCACTTCACTAGTGCACTTATTTGTGGCAAAAGCGTTCAGTGGCCTATTTCATTATAGAAAGAAAAATATATACGCACTTCACTGGTGCATTTATTTCTGCTGAAAGCTTTAATGGCCTATTTTAGTACAAAAAGAATAATATATTCTCAGTTCACGTCATTGGCTATATGTGTTGAAAGCATGACTGGGAGTCAGCAGGTTGGCAGCAGTGGGAGGTCGGAAGCCAAATGTGCCCGGGGTAGAGCATCTGCTTCGCAGCAGCCTACCTACCCGGGTAGTAGTGGTGCTGGGGGTTAATGGAAGTGGCGGCGGTAGCAGTCAGTGTGGCGGTTATATGTGTTATTTTGTATTTCAGTACAAAAAGAAAAATACATTCTCAGTTCATGCCGGCGGTGGTTATATGTGTTGAAAGTGTTTAGTGGCCTATTTCAGTACAAACAAAAAAATACATTCTCAGTTCACGTCAGCGGCGCTTATTTGTGTTGAAAGCGTGTAGTGGCCTATTTAATTACAAACAGAAAAATGCATTCTCAGTTCACGTCGGCGGAGGTTATATGTGCTAAAAGCGTTTAGTGGTCTATTTAATTACAAACAGAAAAATACATTCTCAGTTCACGTTGGTGGCGGTTATATGTCTTGAAAGTGTTTAGTGGCCTATTTCAGTACAAAAAGAAAAATATATTCTCAGTTCACGTCGGTGGTTATATGTGTTGAAAGCATTGCTAGGAGTCAGCAGGGTGGCAGCAGTGGGAGGTCGGGAGCCAAACGTGCCCGGGGTAGAGCACCTGCTTCGCAGCAGCCTACCTGGGAAGTAGTGGTGCAGGGGTTCACGGAAGTATCGGTGGTAGCAGTCAGTCAGTGAGGCAGTTATATGTGGTAAAATCTTTTGTGATGTATTTTGGTGGAAAAACAAATTTGTATTCAGCGTTCAGCGCTGTACTTATATGCGGTAAAATCTTTATTGATGTATTTCAGTGGAAAAACGAATTGTATTCAGTGTTTAGCGCTGCAGTTATATGTGGTAAAATCTTTGTTGATGTATTGCGGTTAAAAAACTAATTTTATTCAGCGTTCAGCGCTGTAGTTATATGTGGTAAAATCTCCATGATTTCTCCATGATAAATCTGCAGCATGGGCTCCCCGTGTAGCTTCTACACACTTTCAAAATCATCCTTCAGCGGAGTGAATAGATGCTGGATGACCGGGACGCTCCATGACTTTCCCAGGAACTGCTGTTGGGAGCAGCGGTACATTTCTGAGACGTCCGTATAGTGCGGGGGGAATCAGAACACCCTCTCCATCTCCGTGCTCCATTATATTCGGTAAAATCTTTTGTGACTTATTTTGGTGTAAAAACTAATTTTATTCAACGTTCAGTGCTGCAGTTCTATGTGGTAAAATCTTTTGTGACGTATTTCGGTAGAAAAACAAATCTTATTCAGCGTTCACACCATAGTTAGTGCACCAGAGTTAGCGCAGTGGTAGGACCCCTTGCCACGCTGAGTGACCGTGACGTGGAGCATGATGGGCTCCGATATCTTCCTGACAGGAATATATTGGCAAAAGTCTCAGCTTTTAATATCTGCTTGTATGACCAGCTAGTATAGTCAGTGATATATCCGTTTGGTGCAACTTTTTTCTGTGATTTATATAATTGTATTTTCATCCGCACAATGCTCCAGTCTGTGTAGGATGCTTCTGTGGTGTATGTGGACCGCGCTGGCGTCCTCCTTTGTACGCATTAATTGCTCGGGATGGTCGTTTGCTGCGGTCCACATGCGGTGGGATTGCTCCCCCAATGAGAAACACGCTACAGTGTTTGGGGTTTGAGCAGCTCCCCCATACTTGCCACTATAGTTCTGTGATTTAATTTTAGCTGTAGTAATATGTGGTAAAATCTTTTGTGATGTATTTCAGTGGAAAAACTTTTAATCAGCGTTCAGTGCTCCAGTTATATGCGGTAAAATATTTTGTGACTCATTTTGGTGGAAAAACAAATTTTATTCAGCGTTCAGCGCTGTAGTAATATGTGGTAAAATCTTTATTGAAGTATGTCGGTCGAAAACCAAAATTAATTCAGTGGTCAGCGCTGCGGTCATATGCTGTAAAATCTTTATTGAAGTATTTTGGTCAAAAAACTACAGTGGGATGCGAAAGTTTGGGCAACCTTGTTAATCGTCATGATTTTCCTGTATAAATCGTTGGTTGTTACAATAAAAAATGTCAGTTAAATATATCATATAGGAGACACACACAGTGATATTTGAGAAGTGAAATTAAGTTTATTGGATTTACAGAAAGTGTGCTATAATTGTTTAAACAAAATTAGGCAGGTGCATAAATTTGGGCACCACAAAAAAGAAATGAAATCAATATTTAGTAGATCCTCCTTTTGCAGAAATTACAGCCTCTAAACGCTTTCTGTAGGTTCCAATAAGAGTCTGGATTCTGGTTGAAGGTATTTTGGACCATTCCTCTTTACAAAACATCTTTTAGTTCATTCAGGTTTGATGGCTTCCGAGCATGGACAGCTCTCTTTAAGTCACACCACAGATTTTCAATTATATTCAGGTCTGGGGACTGAGATGGCCATTCCAGAACGTTGTACTTGTTCCTCTGTATAAATGCCTTAGTGGATTTTGAGCAGTGTTTAGGGTCGTTGTCTTGTTGAAAGATCCAGCCCCGGCGCAGCTTCAGCTTTGTCACTGATTCCTGGACATTGGTCTCCAGAATCTGCTGATACTGAGTGGAATCCATGTGTCCCTCAACTTTGACAATATTCCCAGTCCCTGCACTGGCCACACAGCCCCACAGCATGATGGAACCCCCACCATATTTTACTGTAGGTAGCAGGTGTTTTTCTTGGAATGCTGTGTTCTTTTTCCTCCATGCATAACGCCCCTTGTTATGGCCAAATAACTCAATTTTAGTTTCAACAGTCCACAGCACCTTATTCCAAAATGAAGCTGGATTGTCCAAATGTGCTTTAGCCCACCTCAAGCGGCACTTTTTGTGCTGTGGGTAGAGAAAAGTCTTCCTCTGCATCACTCTCGCATACAGCATCTCCTTGTGTAAAGTGCACCGAATGGTTGAATGATGCACAGTGACTTCATCTGCAGCAAGTTGATGTTGTAGGTCTTTGGTGCTGGTCTGTGGGTTGACTCTGACTGTTTTCACCTTTAATGGCTTCTGTCTAGCTGAGATTTTTCTTGGTCTGCCACTTCGAGCCTTGACTTGAACTGAGCCTGTGGTCTTCCATTTCCTCAATATGTTCCTAACTGTGGAAACAGACAGCTGAAATCTCTGAGACAGCTTTCTGTATCCTTCCCCTAAACCATGATGGTGAACAATCTTTGTCTTCAGGTCATTTGAGAGTTGTTTTGAGACCCCCATGTTGCTACTCTTCAGAGAAAATTAAAAGAGGAGGGAAACTTACAATTGACCCCCTTAAATACTCTTTCTCATAATTGGATTCACCTGTGTATGTAGGTCAGGGGTCACTGAGCTTACCAAGCCAATTTGAGTTCCAATAATTAGTTCTAAAGGTTTTGGAATCAATAAAATGACAACAGTGCCCAAATTTATGCACCTGCCTAATTTTGTTTAAACAATTGTAGCACACTTTCTGTAAATCCAATAAACTTCATTTTGCTTCTCAAATATCACTGTGTGTGTCTCCTATATGATATATTTAACTGACATTTTTTATCATAACAACCAACGATTTATACAGGAAAATCATGACGATTAACAAGGTTGCCCAAACTTTCGCATCCCACTGTAAATGTATTTGTCACACACACAGCTCAACCCACGACCCTGTCCCTGTCTACTTGCCTCGCAAGTCCTAGTGACAAGATACAACTGGTCGACAAACCCTCAGCTAGGATAAGTGCAGGGAAGACAGACAATACATGCAACAGAGTAGTCAAACAAGCCGAATGAGAAACCAAGAGAGCAGCACGGTACCAGAGGAGCAAGTGGAGGATCGTCAGGAGAAGCTGAATTCAGAACCAGGAGGAAACGCCAAGACCAAGAGATGAGACGGACGGGTAATCAGAAGACAAGCAGGACCAACAAACCGGGTAAGTAATATCGCAGGAAGGACCTCAATAACAGGCAATTTGTGGCCAGCAGATTGCCTGTTTAAATAGGGCGCTAGTGGAGTCATGTGACGTGGCCAGCATCACATGACTCCTGAGTTCCAATACAGCTGAGTGATCAGCTTGGCACTCCGGCCCAGTGTGGTTACCACGGGAATGGGCAATGCCGGTCGCGCTGATGACGTGAGCGCGTCTCGGCCTTCCCTACCTCCTGCAACCACGCACAGAGCGCATCGTGACATTATTCTGCTGTCGGCGCTGCAGTTATATACGGTAAAATCTTCAGTGACGTAACTTGATGAACTTCGCGACTATTCTGGGCTCAAAGCTTGACGCTTTGCCTTGTCATTGTCTGTAGCTACTAGAGGCCTGTTCATGCCAGGCAGGATCCCCCAGAAGTATCTTGGTCGATTGACACTTTGTCATTGTGCCAAGGGGACACCCTTTGTGATGAGAGGAAAAGAAGGTTTGTACACAAACATATAAGAGAATTCTTTACGATAAGAGAAGTGAGACTATGGAACTCTTTGCCTGAGGAGGTGGTGATGGTGAACTCACTACAAGAGTTTAAGAGGGACCTGACTGTTCTTCTGGAGTGTAATACAGGTTATAGTTACTGGAATTTTGGAGAAGGTTCTCTGATCCAGGGAATTAGGGCTCATTCAGACGTCCGTATGTTATCCCCAAAAATGCGGATCCGTTTTTTTGCGGATTAGATGCTGACCCATTCACTTCTATAGGGCCCTTTTCTATTCCACAGTTCCGCAAAACAAATGAAACATGTCCTATACTTGTCTGTGAAAATCAGGACATGGCCCCATTGAAGTCTATGGGTCCGCAAAAATACTGAATGCTATCAGTTTTTTTGTGGATCCGTTTTTTTGCGGATCCGCAAAAAAACGGATAGCATTCAGTATTTTTGCGGACAGCATACGGCCGTCTGAATGAGCCCTTAGGCTACATTCACACGTCAGTATTTTTCTATATCCCGATTTTCGGCCCGTTTTTTGCGGATCCGTTGTTCCTGAAAATGTTTCCGTATGTCATCCGTATGTCATCCGTTTTTTGCGGATCCGCAAAAAACGGAAACATGTATAAATGTCAATAAGCAAATAAAGTTGTTTGGATTTCTTTAAAAAAAAAATAAATAAATAAAATAAAAATTTAATTTCCAGGAACGGAATCCGCATAAAACGGATGACATACGTAATGACATCCGAATGTCTTCCGTTTTTTGCGGATCAATTGACTTTGTATTGTACCAGGATCCGAATTTTGCGGAAAAGAATAGGACATGTTTTATATTTAAACGGACATGCGGAACGGAACAACGGAAACATTTTTTCCAGGACCCATTGAAAATTAATGGGTCCAGATCTGGTCTAGATCTGTTCTGCAAAAAACGGAACAGATCAGGAAAGAAAAAACGGACGAGTGAATGGACCCTTAGTCTGATTTCCAGATTGGAGTCAGAAGGGAACTTTTTCCCATAAATTGGCTTCTATCTCATGGGGATCTTTGCCTTCCTCTAGATGATATAATAAACTGGATGGTCATATATCTTTTTGGTCATATATCTTTTTTTAGCCATGCAAACTATATTATTTTTATGGTCAGGGCTAGGACAACGTCGGCGCACGCAGAGACACCTGCCCTGAACATAGTGGCTGAATTGTGCCGGGAGCCACGGCGCGGGTACACCAGTGAAAAAAGGGGGCATACCTGAAGGGAGTTTAGAGAAAAAGGGCGGGAGGGAGGGGCGTGAGGCTCGGGCGCCTGGCTGAGCGGCAGGTAGGGGGATAAATAGCCAGACGCCCCTCCCACAAATGCAGGCTGTTAACAGCCTTATTATTTATGGTCAGGGCTAGGACAACGTCGGCGCACGCAGAGACACCTGCCCTGAACATAGTGGCTGAATTGTGCCGGGAGCCACGGCGCGGGTACACCAGTGAAAAAAGGGGGCAAAAAACATCAGTTAGGTACAACACTTTTTTGCAAACTACAAAGCCAGTGATCGAAAGGCGCGAGATATCTCTACTCGAGGATTGTGTATATACCTAGTGAAGCAGGAGGGCCGCCACCACCCCATGGACCGGATGACATGAGCTGGCACCTGATGCCGAGAAGCAGCGGAGTCTGCCCCTAGCGACATGAGTGGCCCGAATTTACCTTGGGGTCCTAGCCTAGACCCTGGGCGAGGGCACGGATGAAAGATATAAACTGAGGGTGCTGAGAAGCTTGCCTGCGTGTGGCAGGAGCGGGCTATCTGGTGATGAACCTTGGATGAGGGCTAGCAGTTGATGCAGCACCTGAACTGGGCACCAATCGTTCAGCGTGGGATAGAATTTACCTCGGAAGGGGGTCCCGTCTGAATGGTTTTGGTGGAAGGTAGCAGGGGAGTGTAATGGCCCTGGCCCCATAACAGATGCTGCTTCAGAGGATGGTTATGGCGATTTGAACCCGCCAGAACCTCACCGGGCCGGAGGAATCCATAAAAGGTGAGATACATGGCCGCTTTCAAAATCAGGTTAGTGAAGGGCCCAAAAAGGATTACCATCCAATGACGAAAAAAGATCCCTGAACAATTTACCGGACACAGGTTGCCTATGGCTCACGGACCCCTTCCCCTCCTTTTGAATACCCCGAAGGGTGGCTTTAGAAAACGAAGACAGAACCTGGGCGATCCGGGAACGCTGACAACCTGAGCGATCCGGGAACGCTGACAACCTGGGCGAAGCGGGAACGCTGACCGCCTGGGCGATCCAGGGACGCTGACCACCTGGGAGATCCAGGGACGCTGACCACCTGGGCGATCCAGGGACGCTGACCACCTGGGCGATCCAGGGACGCTGACCACCTGGGCGATCCAGGGATGCTGACAACCTGGGCGATCCAGGGACGCTGACAACCTGGGCGATCCAGGGACGCTGACAACCTGGGCGATCCAGGGACGCTGACAACCTGGGCGATCCAGGGACGCTGACAACCTGGGCGATCCAGGGACGCTGACAACCTGGGCGATCCAGGGACGCTGACAACCTGGGCGATCCAGGGACACTGACAACCTGGGCGATCCAGGGACACTGACATTTAAACGAAGACAGAACCTGGGCGATCCAGGGACGCTGACCACCTGGGCGATCCAGGGACGCTGACCACCTGGGCGATCCAGGGACGCTGACCACCTGGGCGATCCAGGGACGCTGACCACCTGGGCGATCCAGGGACGCTGACCACCTGGGCGATCCAGGGACGCTGACCACCTGGGCGATCCAGGGACCCTGACCACCTGGGCGATCCAGGGACCCTGACAACCTGGGCGATTCAGGGACCCTGACAACCTGGGCGATCCAGGGACCCTGACCACCTGGGCGATCCAGAGAAGCTGACAACCTGGGCGATCCAGGGACACTGACAACCTGGGCGATCCAGGGACACTGACATTTAAACGAAGACAGAACCTGGGCGATCCAGGGATGCTAACCACCTGGGCAACCCAGGGACGCTGACCACCTGGGCGGTCCAGGGACCCTGACAACCTGGGCGATCCAGGTACCCTGACAACCTGGGCGATCCAGGGACCCTGACAACCCGGGCGATCCAGGGACCCTGACAACCCGGGCGATCCAGGGACCCTGACAACCCGGGCGATCCAGGGACCCTGACAACCCGGGCGATCCAGGGACCCTGACAACCCGGGCGATCCAGGGACCCTGACAACCCGGGCGATCCAGGGACCCTGACAACCTGGGCGATCCAGGGACCCTGACAACCTGGGCGATCCAGGGACCCTGACAACCCGGGCGATCCAGGGACCCTGACAACCTGGGCGATCCAGGGACCCTGACAACCTGGGCGACCCAGGGACGCTGACCACCTGAGCAATCCAGGGAACCTGACAACCCGGGCGAACCAGGGACCCCGACAACCTGGGTGATCCAGGAACATTGACAACCTGGGCGATCCGGGAGGCACTGAGATCCCGGGGGGGCCAGGGGACCCCGGCCATACGTAAAGACCAGGAGACAGAAGCAGATTGAACCAGAAAACGATAAACCACTGATTTCTGAGACCGTAAAGTGAAAACACGTAAGTCGCTAATTCTGGTATTGTGATGCAAGGCAGATAAACTTAAAATTAAACGTACAGAGCCCCAACTAATTTGGCAGGGGACCCAAAACTGCGCCCCCCCCCCCCTGACAGCGGGAGGGCAACCTGCATCCCAAAACCAGAATTAATAGATATGCCAAGATAGCATGGTTATAAGTGAAATCAACCTATGACACCCTTTTTTAACACAATAGGCTCTCATGCCGAGCCGGCATGTGACCGGCAGTTCCCTGACTAGAACGCCGCTCCCCCAACCCCGCCGCCCGCACTCGTGCGAGCGCAACATGCTGGGGGGAGCGGCAATCAAGCGTGCACCAGCCGGGGGCAGGGAACCAGGTCGGGTGCGAGACGCAGCTAGCACGGAGCCAGCTGAGCCTCGATCACCCGGCAGGCTGGCGTGCTGCGATCCGGATGTCGGCGGAGCGTGAGGCCAATAAAGGTGAGTAAAATGCCCATCGGACCAACAACCTACCTGGTAGGACATGAACGGATTTGGAAGCACGGCTCCAAAACCCCAAATGCTAAAGTTGGAGCTACTGAAAGGAAAATGACCCTGAGTAGAACCGAAGTTTGCCGCCCTGCCTTGCTAATCAACTATAAACTGACTTACCAGAGAGCGCCTCGGAATTGCCTGGCCGAAAACGTAGAGAACGTACAACTAAAAGCCAATCTAAAGGGAAGAACAACACAATGTCAGAATTAAAAGAATATATACGAACCCCCTGAAGAACCGGGAGACACAGACAACCTGGGCGAACCAGGAACAGAGACAACCTGGGCGATCCAGGGACAGAGACAACCTGGGCGATCCAGGGACAGAGACAACCTGGGCGATCCAGGGACAGAGACAACCTGGGCGATCCAGGGACAGAGACAACCTGGGCGATCCAGGGACAGAGACAACCTGGGCGATCCAGGGACAGAGACAACCTGGGCGATCCAGGGACAGAGACAACCTGGGCGATCCAGGGACAGAGACAACCTGGGCGATCCAGGGACAGAGACAACCTGGGCGATCCAGGGACAGAGACAACCTGGGCGATCCAGGGACAGAGACAACCTGGGCGATCCAGGGACAGAGACAACCTGGGCGATCCAGGGACAGAGACAACCTGGGCGATCCCGGGACATTGACACCCTGGGCGATCCAGGGACATTGACAACCTGGGCGATCCAGGGACATTGACAACCTGGGCGATCCAGGGACATTGACAACCTGGGCGATCCAGGGACATTGACAACCTGGGCGATCCAGGGACGCTGACCACCCGGGCGATCCAAGGACCCTGACAACCTGGGCGATCCAGGGACATAGACAACCGAGACAGACGCACAATGCGACTGAAACAAAACCGCTGACTTGAAACAGTAAAGTGAAAACTTCCCCTCAACTAGACCGCAAATTCTGGCATTATGATGCTGTAGGGTTTGAAAACTGTTAAATATGCAAGAATTATTATATGTATTTATATATTTATATATATATTTTTTTTTTATCATATTTAAACTCCCCCTCTCTTCTTCTTTTTTTTTTTTTTTTTTTTTTTAAATAGCCAGCCTGCATCGCTGCTCTGAAAACGGGCACACGCATGGTGTGTTAAACCCGCCGGTAACCTGCTGGAGGGAATAGGGAGCATGAATGAAGCAATGCCCCCCCCTGAACGCAGGAGTACCCCTGCACCATAACACCAGAATTTGACAACCCTTGCTGTGCTGGAAGCACTGCTTCAACAATCTCAAATATAGCCTCGCCCTGACTCTACCACTGGCCCTTTAAATCCTTCATGACCCTTATCCGATAACTCTGAAGGATTTAAATGCAGCCTTATGGAAAAATACAGATGACATACGGTGATACCACGGCATACTCATCACCGCTACATCTAGCTGGGTTAGGCACTCTCCAGAACCATCTACCTCCCCTGTACTCCCATCATATGCTTTCTCCCCTGGTAATCTGGTGGGGTAGCAAAGTGGCCCCCCTCCGGACCTGACTCCTGGACACCGATGAGACGGAAGAGCACAAGCTAGGACACCGCTCCCCCGACCCAGCCGCCTGTAACTGCGTGGGCGGAACGTACTGGGGGAGAGCGGCATCCCGACCGCGCCACCCCCGAAGCCAGATACCAGGCCGGACGTAAAGTAAAGCTGGAGCGGGGACGCTGTACCCCGATTACCTGACAGGCTGGCAGCGAAGCTGACGTCGGCGGCACGTGACCACGGTAACCCGGAAGTGACGACACTGAAGGAGGGAGCGTGAAGCCGCAGTGATGCGTGAGGCTCGGGCGCCTGGCTGAGCGGCAGGTAGGGGGATAAATAGCCAGACGCCCCTCCCACAAATGCAGGCTGTTAACAGCCTTATTATTGCTACTAGTTATGACTCAACAAATTCAATTTTATACATTTTGAGTGTAAAGTATATCTGTCATTACAAGTTATGAGCAGAGGCGTAGCTAGAACTGACTGGGCCCCACAGCAAATTTTTGTACGGGCCCCCCCACACACACTTACACGCTTCTTCACAAACCCCCAACTCATATGGCTATTTTGTGACTTTTTATTTACTGTATTTACTGTCATTTTTAGCACAACATTATTGTATTTGAACATTTACAGTTGCTGACGGAGTTTATATTCAACTCAGCCCCTTTAAAACTTGTGCCGCAATTGTAATAGACATGTCTGATTTACCCCTACATATCCACAAGTATTTTAGCCTCTGTACCTTTCATACTGCAGCCATGGACGCAGTCATACACACACTCTCCACATACATGGACGCACTCTCGACATATATGGACGCACTCTCTACATACATGGGCACACTCATACATGCACTCAACATATGCATAGATGCACTCATACACGCACTCTCCACATACATGGACGCACTCTCCACATACATGGACACACTAATACACACACTCTCCACATACATGGACACACACATACACGCACACAACATATACATACTGTAGATGCACTCATACAGGCACTCTCCACATACATGGATGCACTCATACATATGCTCACCATATGCATAGATGCACTCATACAGGCACTCTCCACATACATGGACGCACTCATACATGTGCTCACCATATACAGTACAGACCAAAAGTTTGGACACACCTTCTTACTCAAAGAGTTTTCTTTATTTTCATGACTATGAAAATTGTAGATTCACACTGAAGGCATCAAAACTATGAATTAACACATGTGGAATTATATACAAAACAAAAAAGTGTGAAACAACAGAAAATATGTCATATTCTAGGTTCTTCAAAGTAGCCACCTTTTGCTTTGATTACTGCTTTGCACACTCTTAGCATTCTCTTGATGAGCTTCAAGAGGAAGTCACCTGAAATGGTCTTCCAACAGTTTTGAAGGAGTTCCCAGAGATGCTTAGCACTTGTTGGCCCTTTTGCCTTCACTCTGCGGTCCAGCTCACCCCAAACCATCTCGATTGGGTTCAGGTCCTGTGACTGTGGAGGCCAGGTCATCTGGCGCAGCACCCCATCACTCTGCTTGATGGTCAAATAGCCCTTACACAGCCTGGAGGTGTGTTTGGGGTCATTGTCCTGTTGAAAAATAAATGATGGTCCAACTAAACGCAAACCGGATGGAAAAGCATGACGCTGCAAGATGCTGTGGTAGCCATGCTGGTTCAGTATGCCTTCAATTTTGAATAAATCTCCAACAGTGTCACCAGCAAACCACCCCCACACCATCACACCTCCTCCTCCATGCTTCACGGTGGGAACCAGGCATGTAGAGTCCATCCGTTCACCTTTTCTACGTCACACAAAGACACGGTGGTTGGAACCAAAGATCTCAAATTTGGACTCATCAGACCAAAGCACAGATTTCCACTGGTCTAATGTCCATTCCTTGTGTTCTTTAGCCCAAACATGTCTCTTCTGCTTGTTGCCTGTCCTTAGCAGTGGTTTCCTAGCAGATATTCTACCATGAAGGCCTGATTCACACAGTCTCCTCTTAACAGTTGTTCTAGAGATGTGTCTGCTGCTAGAACTCTGTGTGGCATTAACCTGGTCTCTAATCTGAGCTGCTGTTAACCTGCAATTTCTGAGGCTGGTGACTCGGATGAACTTATCCTCCGCAGCAGAGGTGACTCTTGGTCTTCCTTTCCTGGGGCGGTCCGCATGTGAGCCAGTTTCTTTGTAGCGCTTGATGGCTTTTGTGACTGCACTTGGGGACACTTTCAAAGTTTTCCCAATTTTTCGGACTGACTGATCTTCATTTCTTAAAGTAATGATGGCCACTCGTTTTTCTTTACTTAGCTGCTTTTTTCTTGCCATAATACAAATACTAACAGTCTATTCAGTAGGACTATCAGCTGTGTATCCACCTGACTTCTCCACAACGCAACTGATGGTCCCAACCCCATTTATAGGGCAAGAAATCCCACTTATTTAACCTGACAGGGCACACCTGTAAAGTGAAAACCATTTCAGGTGACTACCTCTTGAAGCTCATCAAGAGAATGCCAAGAGCGTGCAAAGCAGTAATCAAAGCAAAAGGTGGCTACTTTGAAGAACCTAGAATATGACATATTTTCAGTTGTTTCACACTTTTTTGTTATGTATATAATTCCACATGTGTTAATTCATAGTTTTGATGCCTTCAGTGTGAATCTACAATTTTCATAGTCATGAAAATAAAGAAAACTCTTTGAATGAGAAGGTGTGTCCAAACTTTTGGTCTGTACTGTACATAGATGCACTCATACACGCACTCTCCACATACATTGACACACTCATACATGCGCTCACCATCTATATAGATGCACTCATATACACACTCACCACATACATGGACGCACTCATACATTTGCTCACCATCTATATAGATGCACTAATATACACACTCACCATCTATATAGATGCACTAATATACACACTCACCATCTATATAGATGCACTAATATACACACTCACCACATACATGGACACACTCTCCACATACATGGGTGCACTCATACACACACTCTCCACATACATGGATGCATTCATACACACAGTCACCACATACATGGACGCACACATATACAATACACATATATAGACAACCAGCTTTCCTGCCGTGCCTCTTCCCCATACTATAATGCCTCTGCACTTGTCCCATGCAGGATAGCAGAGAAGCTGGATGACATCTCATGTTATAATTCACCAAGTCTTTCTACTGTATTTAATGTCACATGTGCACAGTCTGGGAAAGCTGAATATAACCACAGTTCCCCTGCCACTCTCATCACTGGTGCAGTTGTGGCAATCCAACTGATGTTCAGTATGCTGGGCATGGAAGGTTCAGGCTGCAGGAATCGTGGGTAGGAAAGGGGGCTGGGACATGATAGCTTCACCCATATTGGACCGTCCTGATGCTGGTCACTGTCCATTCTCAGAACTTTAAGGCGGGGAGAGGTGGAGCAGTGTCATTGATGTCAGGTCAGTGACAGAGGTGCAAGTGCAGGACTCTGGACCTGGTGCAGGAGAAGTCAGCTGCTCTGAGAGGGGCCCGGGGTGACGAAGTACAGTGACTGCTCCCAGGCCCCTTATGAGCTTGGGCCCCTGCTTCCCTGATAGCTATGTCACTGGTTATGAGGGTACAGTAAACTTGCTATTAAAGGAATGTGTCATTAGAAAATGATCTATTGTTTAAATCACTTTTTTATGTCACATATATTTTTAAATAATTTTTGGTGATTTTTAACTTTCCTTGTTAGTGTCTATATATTTAAAAAAAAATCCTAAAATCCTGCAGTTTTCGCACCACCTCTAAGCCTAATAAATTGCATCACATCTTGGTCTGTGCCGGTAACTTTTCAGCAATTATCTCATTATCATCACAGGCAGGATTGACATATATCACCTGCAACAAAAAATACCGGCCAAGTTAAACCAGACCCCAAAGCGGGTGAGGTTGTTGGCACGTGGCTTAACACAGGGCTTTAAGTTGATGTGATACTCTGGATCCCAGTAATATTAATGCCCCCATTAGTGCGCCCCAGTATTAGTAATGCCCCCATTAGTGACTCCCAGAATTAATAGTGCCCCCAATAATATTAATGTCCCTATTAGGGAATAAAGTGAATACAAACCTGAATTATTAAAATATAAATGTATTTATCCCATAAGGTAAACACCATAATGAAAAAAAAGAAACAAAAAGACCAAATTGCCTTTTGTTTTGTTCACTTTCCCCCCCCAAAAAATTGTATAAAAACTTATAATAAATAATATACTCTAACTGTATCAAGAAAAACTAAAGGTAGCCCCCACAAAAATACCGTTATACAGCTCTATAGATGGGAAATTTTTAATAAAGGTGTCAGAGTCATGGAGATGCAAGGAAAATCTTTACATTTTTTAAAAAGTATTCAAAAATAAAAACTTTGATTATACCAAATGTATATAATCGTACTGACATTTCATGTGTCACTTCACAATGAATGTCATAAAAAATTAACCCAATCTGCCCCCTTCCCCATTAAATGGTTATAATGTGTCATTAGCAAATGACCTATTGTGTAAATCATGTTTTTTAAGTTAAACATATTTATAAATAACTTTTGGTGGTTATTTTTAATTTTGCATGTCAATATCTATATATATAAAAAAAACATAAAATACTGCAGATTTTGCACTAGACATAATAATTCCTGCCACTCTTTGGTCAGTACTGATCACTACTGCAGTTATCTACTTATCCTTACTGGCAGGATTGGAATGACACATATCACCTTTATATAGGGATAACACAGGATCTACCATTCACAATAAGTGATTGTCAAAGCTTATCAGCTCCCTCCTGACCTCTGCACAGGTCACAGAGCATGCCTAGAATACTGTCCTACAGAAGTCGATGAGGTCACCTCCTCTCCATTGTGCCTATGGCCCATGTGACTGCTGTAAAACATATCTCTAAATGCTGTTAAGAACAGTTCAAGCAAAGAGGTACGCCCTTTAATAATGTACAGAAAATAGAATAAAAATTTGATTAGAGAAAATGTTGGGTGTCACTATTTAGTTTTAACTGTTAGAAACATATTTCATTAACACATTTCCTTTAATAGTTTTTTTTCTTAGGTTCCCAATAAGGAATTTAAAAATTAAAAAGTAATGTCTTTGTTTGGAAAGTTAGGAGTAAAGAAATAACAAAAAAAAGAAGAAAAAAAAGGCAAATATGGAAAACGCATGTGTCCAGAAGGGGTAAAGATCCTTAAGACCTATGCTAAGATCTATGTTAACATTTATAAGAAGGGTGGTAGTCAAGAAGCATGAAACTAGAGGTCAGTTTGACATTTCCAGTAGTAAAAATGATAGAAACCCTCCTGAAAAGAGGTTAATTGACCACGTAAAACACGTAAAAACCAAGAACTTTTTGGATCCAAAAACAGCATTTTATATGAAACTAATCTTGTCTGCTTTGATTATACCACTAACCTGTTGGATGAAGGTGGTACCGTGGATATCGACTATCTGGATTTCAGCAATGCCTTTGATACAGTACCAAATAAAGAGCTGATAGATATGTTATTGAAAGTTGGACTTTTAGGTATCAAAGTGTTGTTGTTTACGGTGTGTATTCTGAAGACAGACTAATAGTGGTGATCTCAAGGGTCTGGTCTCATCCTATTCTTTATAATATGTTTTAAGTGTCATACAAGAAGGTATGGTAGGTACAGTTTGCCTTTTTGTCAATGACACAACAGATTTGACATTCCTGGAGATGTCACTGTCTATAACATGGAAAACAATTTAGATTTGTCGGATAAATGGTGAGAGCAATGAAAACTGCAGTTCAATGTTTCTCCAGGAGGTTACAGCCTGATGGTTCCCCGGCAGCAAAGAGCAGATCCCTGTACCAGTGGTTTGCCTGGATAACACCCTTAGGCTGAGTTCACACGGGCGAGATTTCCGCGCGGGTGCAATGCAGTAGGTGAACGCATTGCACCTGCACTGAATCCTGACCCATTCATTTCAATGGGGCTGTGCACATGAGCATTTTTTTTCATGCATCACTTCTGCAATGCTTTAAAATCGCAGCATGTTCTATATTCTGTGTTTTTCACGCAGCCCTGGCCCCATAGAAGTGAATGGGGCTGCGTTAATAACGCATTGCATCTGCAAGCAAGTGCGGATGCAATGCGTTTTTCACTGATGGTTGCTAGGAGATGTTGTTTGTAAACTTTCAGTTTTTTATCACGCGCGTGAAAAACGCATCAAAACGCATTGCACCCGCGCGGAAAAAACTGAACAACTAAACGCAATTGCAGCCAAAACTGACTGAACTTGCTTGCAAAATGGTGCGAGTTTAACTGAACGCACCCTGAACGCATCCGGACCTAATCTGTCACGCTCGTGTGAACTCAGCCTTAGGCCTCATGCACACGACCGTTGTGTGCATCCGTGGCCGTTGTGCCGTTTTACGTTTTTTTTCACGGACCCATTGACTTTCAATGGGTCCGTGGAAAAATCGGAAAATGCACCGTTTGGCAGCCGCATCCGTGAGCCGTGTTTCCTGGCCGTGAAAAAAATAGGACCTGTCCTATTTTTTTCACGGCCAACGGTTCACGGGCCCATTCAAGTCAATGGGTCCGTGAAAGAACACGGATGCACACAAGATTGGCATCCGTGTCTGTGATCCGTGGCCGTAGGTTTTAGTTTCATACAGACGGATCCGAAGATCCGTCTGCATAAAAGCTTTTTCAGAGCTGAGTTTTCACTTCGTGAAAACTCAGATCCGACAGTATATTCTAACACAGAAGCGTTCCCATGGTGATGGGACGCTTCTAGTTAGAATACACTACAAACTGTGTACAAGACTGCCCCCTGCTGCCTGGCAGCACCCGATCTCTTACAGGGGGATATGATAGGGCGGCACCTGAAGGGGTTAATTGTACTATCATATCCCCCTGTAAGAGATCAGGGCTGCCAGGCAGCAGGGGGCAGACCCCCCCCCCTCCCCAGTTTGAATATCATTGTGCGGCCCCCCCCTCCCCTGTTGTTAACTCGTTGGTGGCCAGTGTGCGCACCCCCCTCCCTCCCTCCCTCTATTGTTTTAATACATTGGGGCCAGTGTGCGCGCGCCCCCCCAACCCCCCCCTCCCTCCCTCTATTGTTTTAATACATTGGGGCCAGTGTGCGCACCCCCCCAACCACCCCCCCTCCCTCCCTCTATTGTAATAATAGCATTGGGGCCAGTGTGCGCACCCCCCCAACCCCCCCCTCCCTCCCTCTATTGTAATAATAGCATTGGGGCCAGTGTGCGCACACCCCCCCCCCCCCCCCGATCATCGGTGGCAGCGGAGTAGAAGATTTTCATACTTACCTGGCTGCTGGCTGCTGGCTGCTGCGATGTCTGCGTCCGGCCGGGAGCTCCTCCTACTGGTAAGTGACAGCAATGCGCCGCACAGACCTGTCACTTACCAGTAGGAGGAGCTCCCGGCCGGACACAGAGATCGCAGCAGCCAGCAGCCAGGTAAGTATGAATCTTCTACTCCGCTGCCACCGATGATCCGGGGGGGGGGGGGGCACACTGGCCCCAATGCTATTATTACAATAGAGGGAGGGAGGGGGGGGGGGTTGGGGGGGCGCGCACACTGGCCCCAATGCTATTATTACAATAGAGGGAGGGAGGGAGGGGGGTGCGCACACTGGCCACCAACGAGTTAACAACAGGGGAGGGGGGGCCCACTGGCCACCAATGAGTTAAAAACAGGGGGGGGGGTCTGCCCCCTGCTGCCTGGCAGCACCTGCCAGGCAGCAGGGGACAGTCATGTACACAGTTTTTTTGTATATTCTAACCTGAAGCGTCTCCATCACCATGGGAACGCCTCTGTGTTAGAATATACTGTCGGAAATGAGTTTCACGATGTAGCTCATATCCGACAGTATATTCTAACATAGAGGCGTTCCCATGGTGATGGGGACGCTACAAGTTAAAATATACCACCGGATTGGAGAAAAATCCAATCCGATGGTATAACAGAACTCCAGACTTTACATTGAAAGTCAATGGGGACGGATCCGTTTGAAATGGCACCATATTGTGTCAACATCAAACGGATCCGTCCCCATTGACTTGCATTGTAATTCAGGACGGATCCGTTTGGCTCCGCACGGCCAGGCGGACACCAAAATGACTTTTTTTTCATGTCCGTGGATCCTCCAAAAATCAAGGAAGACCCACGGACGGAAAAACGGTCACGGATCACGGACCAACGGAACCCCGTTTTGCGGACCGTGAAAAAAAACGTCCGTGTGCATGAGGCCTTAGGAGAAGCTCCAAGTCAAATCTGTTGGTAGACACATTGGTTCCACACTCACGGTGTAGCAGTTCGTTTCTCAGATTCATTCCATCAGGTCTTGGTCTCCTACTGATGGTCCAAAGAGTGCTGTGTTGGCTGTGCTATCCTTTCCAACAACAACAAAAAAAAAACTGAGAAACTCATTGGGCTCAATAAGGATATGTTAGAATCCACTTATATTTGCATTAATAAATGCTATTGCTCTGGTCCTATTACACCACGCAACAAAAAATTACTTTTTGTCTGCTACTGGGCAAAAACCATTTGTCCTATACTAAATCGAGTGTGTGGATTACAAATCTGAAGTCAGAATTGTTGTAACACATCACAAAATTCTGCTATGCATAAGTATGCCTAAATGAATTGAGCTCTTGGAAAGCATTGAATAATTTTGAATAGAACGAGTTTTACTCCAACAATTACCTGATCTACATCAAAGTTTGCACAGTAAACAGTGTATGCAAATGTAATGGAAGGGCAAAATTTCAAAAAGTCTAGTTTTTCAGTTTAAGGCTCCCTTCACATGGACGAGAATTCCACGCGGGTGCAATGCATGAGTTGAACACATTGCACCCGCACTGAATCCGGACCCATTCACTTCAATGGGGTTGTGCAGATGAGTGATTTTTACGCATCACTTGTGCGTTATGTGAAAATTGCAACATGTTCTATATTCTGCGTTTTTCACGCAACGCAGGCCCCATAGAAATGAATGGGGATGCATGAAAATCGCAAGCATCCGCAAGCAAGTGCGGATGCAATGCGAGCTTCACGCGTGGTTGCTAAGGAGACGAGGGATGAGTTACCCGGGACCCCATTTACTTTATTATTTTCCATTATAACATGGTTATAATGCAAAATAATAGCAGTAATAATAGAAGTAAAAGGTCCATTGTGGGGTTAAAAATAAATGTTACTCACCTCATCCACTTGATCGCGCAGCTGGGCTGGTCTTCTTTCTTCTTCTTGTTGCAGGTCCTGGCTGGAAAAGGACCTTCATTGACATCATCGCGCTCACCACGTAGTGAGCGCAGTGATGTCAGCGCAGGTCCTGCTGAATAAAGATAGAAGAATTCAGCAGAACCTGCGCTGATGTCATCGAGTGCGATGACATCACCGAAGGTCATTTACACTAGCGTTGTTCTTTTCCGGTATTGAAATCCAGTAAAGGGTCTCAATACTGGAAAAAAAATGCATCCGTTTTTTTCCTAATGCATTCTGAATGGAAAGCAATCCGTTCAGTATGCATCAGGATGTCTTCCGTTCCGTCCCTTGTACGGTATTTGACCGGACAAAATACCGCAGCCTGCTGCAGTATTTTTTCCGGATAAAATCGCGGAACAATACTGCACTTGCCGGATCCGGCATTAATTTCCATAGAGATGTATTAATGCCGGATCCGGTACCAAGTGTTCCGGAAATTGCTGCGTCGCCGGATGCGGTTTTCTGGTCTGCGCATGCGCTGGGATATAGGAGAAGCTGGTTTAGCTTTTGATCTTTGAAAAAATTTAAATACCGGATCTGTTATTCTGGATGATACTGGATGAGACGGATCCGGTACTTTACCTGATCCGTCTAACGGATCCGTAAAAAAGGATATCAGTTTGCATACTGTTTGCCGGAACTGCCTGCCGGATTCTCACAATGCTAGTGTGAAAGTAGCCTTAGCCATAGTGGAGAATGGCCGCAAACGGTGTCTCAACCTGTGGAGGACTCAGCATGTCTATAGATTAAACACAGTTCATTGTCTCAGTGGAAACTGTGTAGGGCTTTATTTTCTCTGTGAACGTACTGTAGCCTTTTTTATTACTTACAGTGGTCTGGACATTGGTTCATCCTGCAGAATGCTGTCCTTTTAGTAGTGTCAGTGCATGGTGTAGCAGCTTTGTCCTATTCACTGGACTGGGATAAAGCTGCAATACTAAATACAACTGCTCCAAAAATCAACGGGGTGCTGCAATGTCCAGACCGATATAAACAATGAAGAAGCTGCAGAGCTGTGTCCCCTTCAAAAAGCTGATTGGCGGGTGAGCAGAAAATTGGACTCTCAATTGGATAATCTCTTTAAATATAATTTCGGAATACTATTATTATGCTATCATATGATAAATAGAGATTAGCAAACTGATTTTAAATAGATTTGACCCGAATTCTGAAACAGGGAGAATTTTGGAGACAGAGAGAGAAACTTAATAAAACATTAAAAGTAAAGGTGACTGATGAAAGAAAATATAAGAGTACTAGGAAACCTCAGAGTGTCATACACAAATTTTCAGGCCAATTGGAGCATTTCTGATTAGATTATATTTTTAGATTTGGCCGAATTAAACCCAAATCGAATTTTCAGCAATTTTTTCCCCTCTAGTAATAAAGAATTCCTCCATTGGCTACTGTGGGGGTGGATGGCAATGGTGTTTTCCTGGCACGAGACAGAAAAATGATTTACTTTCAGGGTCCCGGTACATATACCCTAGTGTGGCACTGATGGCCTCTGTCCTGTGTCCAGCACTTTGCAAGGGGGTGTGTGTAATTTTATTGGCTACATAGTTCAGCACAGGGGAGATATAAGTTGTGATGTAGGACTTGTGTGATGTCATCATTATATGACCAATGTAGGACAAGAGGGCTCAGTAGTGAAGAGGATAAGTGATGAAGGACCTGTGTGATGTCATAATGTGAGGGGGTAGTAGCTTCTCTTCCTCCATAAGTTGTCAAATACTAGGAGTTGTAGTTCTTTCCTTATACTCACTCCCTGTTATGTCCTTTGATAGCCCATAATAACAGTCTGGTCATTTCAGGAGTAGTAGTTCTCTCCTATTATATCTCATCCCCATAATGTCTACAAATTCCCCATAATAACATTCTGGATATGCTGGGACTTGTAGTTCTCTCCTCATATCCCTCTCCCTGTAATGTCCACTGATGCCCTATAACAACTGTATGGACATACTAGTAGTTGTAGTTTCCTTCTCTTATACCTCTGTCCTTGTGATGACTTCTGATATCCCATAATAACATCCTAGACATGCTGGGAGTTACCAGTGTGGCATGTGACCCGTCAATGCTGTGACAGTTATTGGGTGCAGCACTCATGTCCCTCACGTCAAAAAGGATGTTGATGCGGGGAAACTGCAGACCCAGCATTGGATCCGGAACCCAGTGGTGTGTATCAGGTAAGTATAATCACCACTGTGGGTCTTCAACTTTGTTTTACAGATTATTTGAACATTTCTCGTCTCAGTATTTTCCCTCTTCCAAACTTGCTTTCCCCTGTTCTATTGTAAAATTACCAGCGCTTACTCCTCCATCTAGGAAACAACTTCAAAATGAATATAGGAGCACCGCGCACCTCCACTGAACTTCTATACGCTGGGGTACTATTTAAGGTCAAATCTAAAAAAAGGATTTACCTTATTCTCTTTGCAAGTCCTCCTCGCTTGTGGAGTGGTTTAGGTTTTGTTATTTTTCTTCTTCAGAGGGCTTCAGGGGTCTCCACTGATGATAGACAAAGTTCTTTTAGGATCTTTTTCAAAGCTCGCCCCGGCCGGTGGCGCAGCTTTTACTTTTGAATTTCGCTCTTCGCTCACGCTCACAGAGTGGAGCGGATGACGTCACCAGAGCTACGGTTCCTCTCAGACACCAAGAAAGAGGATAATCTCTCTTTATTGGTGTCTGAAAGCGTAGCTCTGGTGACGCCACCCGCTCCACTCTGTGAGCGTGAGCAAAGTTTAAAAGTAAAAGCTGCGCCACCGGCCGGGGCGAGCTTTGAAAAAGATCCTAAAAGAACTTTGTCTATCATCAGTGGAGACCCCTGAAGCCCTCTGAAGAAGAAAAATAACAAAACCTAAACCACTCCACAAGCGGACTTACTAGCAGTCGCGAGGAGGACTTGCAAAAAGAATAAGGTAAATGCTTCTTTTAGATTTGACCTTAAATAGTACCCCCCTACCTCAGTGTATAGAAGTTCAGTGGAGGTGCACGGTGCTCCTATATTCATTTTGAATTTGTTTTCTGTTTGTAATCACAGCGGAGGTACGGAGCTGTTTGGAACACTGCTGCAGTATTGTAACCAAGTAGCGCTGATGGATTGTGGTGTTGCCACACAGTAAATACTCCTCCATCTAAGTATAATCTCCACCGTGGGTCTGGTCATGAGGTGATCCCGCGCAATATGCCGCAGGTGCCTGCTGGGGTTGTAGGGAAGTTGATTGAGAAGGAGGGCATTAAAAAAGTTGCTATGGGACCCAGTCATTTCTAGTTACGCCCTGAATTTCACATATATACTGTATTAACCAGCAGATAATTGATGCATTAGCAATTCCAAATTCTCTTTTGGGTATACAAGATTCTGTTTATTTTATAAGCCATTTTTACGTTAAAGAGGTTCTTCGGGAATTGAGAAAATGAAAATACTTAAATATTACTTAATTATTAATATATTCCCAAATACCTTACATTAGTTATAATGGCTCATTTTGTCTAGAGAGCAATCATTAGGAGAAACTAAATGGCCGCTGTCCTATCAGTACACACAAAACCTGTCCTAATCACACACCAGGACAAGTTACTTCACAACACTTAGGTAAAGAGCTGCCTCATCCTCCTCTCTACTTGTCAGGTATTATAATCCCAAATAAAGATGATAATATCTTTAGCTGAATCTCTGTAGGAACTGAGTTCATGAGCAGATGTGGCTAATAAGCAGCAGCACTTGTATGCAACCTCCATTACCACAGTCTGTCCTGTCTGTCCTCTCTGTACATTATGTCTCCTGATGAACTCCATTCCCAAAAAGATTCAGCTAAATATCATATTAAACTGTATTCAGGACCATAATCCCTGACCGTCAAAGCAGAGAGGAGGATAAGGCAGCTCTTTATCTCAGTTTGTGAAGTAACTTGTCCCCCTGTGTGATTAGGACAGGTTTTGTGTATACTAACAGGACGGCGGCCATTTTTGTTTCTCCTAATCATTGCTCTCTAGACAAAAAGAGACATTATAACTAATGAAAGATATTTGGGAATATATTTATAATAAAGTAATATTTACGTATTTTCATTTTCCTAATACCCCTAGAACCCCTTTAAGCATTTTTACATACTCAAAAATTTTAAAGGTTTTAAAATGATCCTTCCAGAATGGCTCTCTACCCAATTGAATTATGATTTACCTGAGGTTGCAGAAATGTCCTTTCTTTTACCGCCTGCTTGCATGCAAGGGTATAGATGACATATTCATGGTTGAAAAGGCAGATTGTGTAATTACAATGTAGTTATATTTTTACAGAGCAAAGTAGGGCATGCCAAACAAATCCACAGCCTTGCACATTGTTTCGTGCTTATTTATCCAGCTAATACATTATATTTTCAAGGCATAAAGTTGGGGGTGAAGAAGATCTGTATTTATCACCCTCATTATTATTTATACACATGTAAAGGTTCTTCTTCACTTAAAAGTTAATTTTCCAGTCTTAAAGAAATTACATTTCCCCTCCATTTCCAGTGATTAGTTCTAATAAGTAACTTTCCGTATTTGTGTATAGAGATAATTTTGGAAACAGTTTTTTCTTAATAATACTACAGAAAAATATCAGTAATTATGTAATGACTGCAGAAATTACATTTAGGTAAATGAAGAGAAATCATTTTTTTGTATTGTGTGTCTCTAATTTATATGTAATTACCAGTTATAAAAGAACATTCCTGGTATGCATAATGACAACCTATTGTCCTTGTGTAAAAAGTCAAGGTGTTTTCATTCAAGGTTTGTTCTTTTCAGCTTATTCCTGGCTGGTTGGGGAGACAGAAGCAGCTGTTGTATGGCATGGTTTACAATTTTTCCCTGATATGTGAAAGCCAGCTGGCTATATTCCTATTATGTCAAACCCATGGAAACTGGAATTCTGGGAATTTTCCATATAAAAAGAAAGTGGTCCTTGACCCCCAAACTTGCTTTCTTGGCACATAGAAACATAGAAACATAGAATGTGTCGGCAGATAAGAACCATTTGGCCCATCTAGTCTGCCCAATATATCTGAATCCTATGATTTAATAAAAATCCTAAACTGCCACTAGATAATGAAGCTCACATCACATTGGCATATTATAATGGAACTCATAGGTTTCATATTTATTAGATATAATTGCATGGGAAACTTATGCTCCAATTTTTCAATTATTGATATTTGTATATAATTGCTTTAACCCATTAAGAACTGCTGGCCAAATTGTGAGTTTGAGAAAACGTGCATTTAAAAAAATGTTTTTAACTCTTTGCTTTCTGGCGGTAAAAAGTTATTTTTTTTGTTTAAGCCCTTAATGACCAGGCCTGAAATTTGCTTAAAGGGAGTCTTTCACCTAATCTGAGCGTTTTAGACCGCTGAGATCAGGTTATAGACTCTTTGCCCCTCATTACAATGTTACCTTTGTTTTATTTGTCCCTTATCCAGATATTGAAAAAAAACACTTTTTAAACGTATACAAATGAGCTTCTCAAGGTGCCCAGGGGAGGCATTACTGGGTGATGTGCCCAGAAAAACACACCTCTTTCAGCCATCTGGCTCACCCTTCTGTCCTATTATTACTTCCTCCTCTGCCTCCAGCCGGCGGACGTCACGAGCGGCAAGAGAAGTCGTCAGGGTGGGAACTGGCCTGCACCTGTGCAATGCTCTGCCCATTATGGGCAGAGGAACAGCTTTTCATATTGCGCATGCGCCGGCCAACTAAAGACAGCCGGCCGGCCATGCACAATATGAAAAGCTGTTCCTCTGCCCATGATGGGCAGAGCAGTGTGCAGGCGCGGGCCAGTATTCAGCCTGACTTCTTCTCTTGCCGCTTGTGACGCTGCAAGGCTTTGTTTTTGTAGGATAAGTGTACTTTGAGCAAGGTGCCACTTCTAGTACATATACAACCCTCAACATTGAAATTGTAACATCAAGAAGGAAAAGTCGTAGAATTATGGAAATCACAGGATTCATAGACATTAATGACTTCTTGATTTGCATAACCTTATAGTTTTTCTTTGTGTTTAATGTATATCCATTTTATTTTGACCATATAATATGTATGGGTCACTAGACTCTTCTCTGAGTGAAGATTATCTCTATGGGAGATAAGGCACTGCCTAATGTTTCTGGCAAGGGCTCATTTTCTTCTTTGCATTGAAACAGTATGCAAGCTCGGCCTAGCAGTTGAATGAACAGTAGCAGTTGAATGAACATTTAGCATACATCTATGTATGGTGTTTGGGAAACTTTAGCTGTGAACACACTGATTACAAGTGACTGTGGCTTTATACTGGAATACTAGTTCCTCAGAAATGCTCTGCATGTTTTAGAAAAACTTGAAAAATATTTTTAAAGGGACATTACATGTAGCAAAATATCGTAACACTATGTGACTGAATCATTCATGGTCTCTGGCCTTACATGTGCATATGCCATAATGATTTATGCATGTGTAGGTGCTCGCACAAGGCCTGAGACCAAATAAATGTTATGTTATCTGTTTTTCTGCCTGGCTTTCTGTCTCTGTCTATATGGAATAACCATGGAGCCTCAAACCAAAGCTTGCAAGTGGAACACTCTGGGAGTAATTTATCACACCTTGCACTCTAGAATTCTGGCTTTAAAAAGTCTCAGGCTGGGACTACGTGTCGATCTTGGCCACGACACCTGTTACGCGAACAAGGGTCACTGTATAGCAGTGCAGCCATAGAACTGGGGTTGAAGCTCGATTGATTAGTTGCCGCAACCACCAACCCAGAATTGCAGAAATATCCAACTGTTGAGTGGTGGTTGTGGTAACTTGAGACTCTCGCTGCCACACTATTCATTTCATCACTGCTACACAGTGATCTTTAATCGATGTGTAGCCCCAAGGACATTGCAACTTTTTGGGCTTAACAATTTTGTGACTTTTTTTGCATTTTGCACCACTCACTCTAGGTTTGAAATGTAGATGGAAAAGCTATGGTTAGGCCTCATGCACACGGCCGTGTTCCGCGGCCGAGAGCGGACCGTGGAAACCCGGCCGGGATTCCTGCTTACAGCATGAGCATAGTGTATAGTGTATTACTAGTATAGTGTATCACTGTACAGGAGTGGCTGCATGAAGCGCACGGTGTCATAGCAACCAATGACGCCGTGCGCTCATGCTGTCAGCAGGAACACGGCCGTGTGCATGAGGCCTTTGCTATATGGTCAGATATAGTATTTAGTTTCACCCCAGGTTTATCAGTGTGACTTAAAAAAAAGTCACAAAAAAGTTACAAACTCTCTCCAGTAGGTGTGTGGCTTAAAAATACTGGAGTAGAATTTTAGGTAAAAGTGTTAGGCTTAAAAGAGTTTTCCGGGATTACTGTGGTTTCTAAAAGATATGTCCATGTAGTTGCTTACCTCGTGTACATCTTCCCCACCATTTTTTTTTTTAAACGTATACAAATGAGCTTCTCAAGGTGCCCAGGGGAGGCATTACTGGGTGATGTGCCCAGAAAAACACACCTCTTTCAGCCATCTGGCTCACCCTTCTGTCCTATTATTACTTCCTCCTCTGCCTCCAGCCGGCGGACGTCACGAGCGGCAAGAGAAGTCGTCAGGGTGGGAACTGGCCTGCACCTGTGCAATGCTCTGCCCATTATGGGCAGAGGAACAGCTTTTCATATTGCGCATGCGCCGGCCAACTAAAGACAGCCGGCCGGCCATGCACAATATGAAAAGCTGTTCCTCTGCCCATGATGGGCAGAGCAGTGTGCAGGCGCGGGCCAGTATTCAGCCTGACTTCTTCTCTTGCCGCTTGTGACGCTGCAAGGCTTTGTTTTTGTAGGATAAGTGTACTTTGAGCAAGGTGCCACTTCTAGTACATATACAACCCTCAACATTGAAATTGTAACATCAAGAAGGAAAAGTCGTAGAATTATGGAAATCACAGGATTCATAGACATTAATGACTTCTTGATTTGCATAACCTTATAGTTTTTCTTTGTGTTTAATGTATATCCATTTTATTTTGACCATATAATATGTATGGGTCACTAGACTCTTCTCTGAGTGAAGATTAT
Organism: Bufo gargarizans; assembly: GCF_014858855.1. Taxonomy (NCBI): domain Eukaryota; kingdom Metazoa; phylum Chordata; class Amphibia; order Anura; family Bufonidae; genus Bufo; species Bufo gargarizans. The sequence goes on from NC_058083.1 coordinate 255,445,479, forward strand.
CTCTATGGGAGATAAGGCACTGCCTAATGTTTCTGGCAAGGGCTCATTTTCTTCTTTGCATTGAAACAGTATGCAAGCTCAGCCTAGCAGTTGAATGAACAGTAGCAGTTGAATGAACATTTAGCATACATCTATGTATGGTGTTTGGGAAACTTTAGCTGTGAACACACTGATTACAAGTGACTGTGGCTTTATACTGGAATACTAGTTCCTCAGAAATGCTCTGCATGTTTTAGAAAAACTTGAAAAATATTTTTAAAGGGACATTACATGTAGCAAAATATCGTAACACTATGTGACTGAATCATTCATGGTCTCTGGCCTTACATGTGCATATGCCATAATGATTTATGCATGTGTAGGTGCTCGCACAAGGCCTGAGACCAAATAAATGTTATGTTATCTGTTTTTCTGCCTGGCTTTCTGTCTCTGTCTATATGGAATAACCATGGAGCCTCAAACCAAAGCTTGCAAGTGGAACACTCTGGGAGTAATTTATCACACCTTGCACTCTAGAATTCTGGCTTTAAAAAGTCTCAGGCTGGGACTACGTGTCGATCTTGGCCACGACACCTGTTACGCGAACAAGGGTCACTGTATAGCAGTGCAGCCATAGAACTGGGGTTGAAGCTCGATTGATTAGTTGCCGCAACCACCAACCCAGAATTGCAGAAATATCCAACTGTTGAGTGGTGGTTGTGGTAACTTGAGACTCTCGCTGCCACACTATTCATTTCATCACTGCTACACAGTGATCTTTAATCGATGTGTAGCCCCAAGGACATTGCAACTTTTTGGGCTTAACAATTTTGTGACTTTTTTTGCATTTTGCACCACTCACTCTAGGTTTGAAATGTAGATGGAAAAGCTATGGTTAGGCCTCATGCACACGGCCGTGTTCCGCGGCCGAGAGCGGACCGTGGAAACCCGGCCGGGATTCCTGCTTACAGCATGAGCATAGTGTATAGTGTATTACTAGTATAGTGTATCACTGTACAGGAGTGGCTGCATGAAGCGCACGGTGTCATAGCAACCAATGACGCCGTGCGCTCATGCTGTCAGCAGGAACACGGCCGTGTGCATGAGGCCTTTGCTATATGGTCAGATATAGTATTTAGTTTCACCCCAGGTTTATCAGTGTGACTTAAAAAAAAGTCACAAAAAAGTTACAAACTCTCTCCAGTAGGTGTGTGGCTTAAAAATACTGGAGTAGAATTTTAGGTAAAAGTGTTAGGCTTAAAAGAGTTTTCCGGGATTACTGTGGTTTCTAAAAGATATGTCCATGTAGTTGCTTACCTCGTGTACATCTTCCCCACCATTTTTTTTTTTAAGAGTGGAGTCTTTCGGACCTGTTTTCACCACACAAATCACTCTGGTTTAAATGCAGAGCATCCTGTTGATGTTTCCAACCAAACCCACGATGCACTTCTCCTTTCTCTGTCACAGCTCCAGCCCTGCCCCTAACAGCATGCAGCTAGTTTATAGCTCCTGCCACCCAGCAAGTTACATAGATACTCCCATATCACTGTATCTGTTGTTGCTTTAACACGCCCATGGACATAACATCACAAAAAGTAAGAAGTAGCTGAGTGAACATGGTCATGTAATCTGGAAGATGCAAGCAATAAAGGTAAGCAAAATACGTTACAAAATTACAGCTACTTTTATAAATTTATTATTTTAAAGGATTTTTCTGCAAAACCAGAAAACCCATTTAGCCCCTTAAGTACTGTGCACATTTTCGGTTCTGCGTTTTCATTTTTTCCTCTCCACATTCCAATAGACAACTTTTTTAATTTTCCGTTCATATAGCCATATGAGGACTTATTTTTTGTGGGATGAGTTGTATTTTTTAAGGGCACCATTTAATTTATCATGTCTGTTATTGGAAAATGGAAAAACAATTCTTTGTGGTGTGACACAGTGAAGGGTATGGTCTGGGAAAACAGGTATTTTCCTCCCAGCATGTGCTCCTGGGCTGATTTGCAGCCAGGTGGGGTCAAACACCGGACTGGATTTTAAGTGCCGGTCCGGGTTTTAGCAGCACCTGGCTGTCCTTAAAATACAGCTGGGCTCAGCAGCAAGGTGTGTGTGTGCTGGAATTTGAGGATTGTGCCGTGCTGGAGGGCTGAGACCCGTGTGTCAGGGAAACAACCCCCCTAAAAGCCTGCTGTGGACTGCTGGAGGCAGAACTGCCAACAAGGTGATTTTTACTATGTGAAATTTCCGTTGTGTGTAAATTAACACCAAGACTGCAAAGTGACTTTTTTTTTTTGCCTTATGTGTGAATAAATACGGAAGCTTGATTTAAGAACTGGTAATTTTCCACTGTACTGCGTCCGCTTACCCTGTCTACTAGAGCGAACGCCAACAATTGATGGAGGATGCGGGTACACGCAGTGAGGCAGACGTAAAAGCCGAAATATTGTTTTTAATTTGTATGGCATTAAACCCACAAAGTTTCAACCCGTGGCCCTCGACAAAATGGAGGCTGTAATGAAGGCCCTAGTGGAGGCCAACAATCAGCAGCAAGAAAAAAATCTGCACCAGCGGGAGGCTAAAAAGCAGCAGCAAGAAAAAAAACAGCTGCTGTTGCAACATGTGATGGCTTTGCTGGTGGCAGGAGCAACCCCGAACGTCCACGATGCCCGGAAAGTGATCTGTATGGTAACCCAAGATGACCCCTTGGATGATGTCGAAACCTATCTGGAGGTGTTCAAGAAGGTAGCCGTGATGGAGAAGCTACCCTGAGACCAATGAGCTGAGGTCGTCGCTCCTTTCCTGACATCCGGGTTCCAGCAGGTGTATTCCAATCTATCGGATGAGCAAGCAGCAGACTACCAGGAGGTCAAGTGTAAAATTATGGTGAGATTGGGGGTGAATGTGTTGGTCCAGGCCCAGCGGGTGCACCAGTGGGAGTTTAAGCCAGCCGAGCACGCGAGATCCCAGTATTATAGCTTATTATCTGATGCAAAAATGGCTACAGCCTGACGTGCTGAGTCGCACGGCTATGCTGGATAGGCTGTTAGCTGATATGTTCTGGAGGGCTTTGCCATCCTCTCTCCAGCATTGAATCGTTCAGGTGTCTTCGGGTAACGCCTTTGAAATGGTGGGCCTGGTGGAACCCTATGAGGCCACCAGTAATCTAAAGGGGAATTCTTTTGGGGGAGGGACAGTGAAGCCCTGGAAATCTCCACCTAAGACCCGGAGGTTTGTGCCGACAAAATCCGCCCGGGACATGCCCACTGCAGACCCGGCTCCAATAGTCTGCTGGCGGTGTCAGAAGCCTGGCCATGTAAGTACTGACTGTCCACATCGGGTGGAGCCCATGGACACTAGCTATGGCTACCATCAGTCTTTATATGCCAGGAAGCTGTGTGCAACAGGTACCCCAGAAACTCTAAATAAATTGTGCTGGGTGGAAGTGGGAGACACTCCAGTGGAGGCTCTGCTGAACTCAGGAAGTCTGGTGTACCAAGTAAGGGCTACCCTTCTGAGGTCCGCTGAGTATACTGGCCAGAAAGTCAGGGTGATGTGCATCCATGGAGACATGAAAGACTACCCCACCGCACTGGTGTCTCTAACCGCGGTGGCCGGTAGGTGGACCCACGAGGTGGCCGTCGCCACAAATCTACACTGAGAACTAATAATAGGAAGAAACTTCCCAGGCTTCCCAGCCCTGTGGCCTGCTATGAGAGTTACCGATACCCATGATTCAGAGGTAACCCCAGCAGAGTGGCCTTGCTCAGGCGGGAGGCCAGAACCCTGGGAACCCGAGGCCAAAGGGCCATTGGTAGGGGGAGACACTCCCGCTGAGTGTGATGGTGGGAGATGTGGTGGACTCACCGCCGGGTCCTGAATTGGCAGACCTCAATGTCTCCGGGGATAATTTCAGTACAGCACAATACCAGGACCCAACACTATCCCGAGCCTGGAAGAATGTATTATTAATCGGTGGTGTATGTTGTATCGGGTAAACCAACTACAGGGTGAGCATGTTGAACAGTTTCCCAAGGCTTATCACAAACTTGTATTAGAACTAGCCCACCAACACGTTCTCGGGGGTCACCTGGGGTTGCGGAAAACGGAGGATCGTATACTACAACGGTTTTACTGGCCCAGTATATTCAGAGAGGTGGATGAGTTTTGTAAGTCTTGCCCGACCTGCCAGGTAACTAGCCCCCAGCCACATTTCCGTAGTTCCCTAGAACCGCTCCCAATCTTCTTCAGTGTTCCATTTGAGCGAACAGCTATGGATCTCATAGGCCCATTACCAAAGTCCTCCAGAGGGCACCAACACATCTTAATCATCCTAGACTACGCCACTTGGTACCCGGAGGCGGTGCCACTGTGACATACTTCAGCCAAACTCATAGCTAAAGAGTTAATGGAGATGTTTTCCCGAGTAGGACTACCTAAAGAGGTTCTGACCGACCAGGGGACCCCTTTTATGGCCAAGGTTATTAGGGAACTCTGTAAGTTACTGCATATAAAACAGCTAGGGACGTCTGTTTATCATCCACAAACGGACGGTCTGGTAGAGAGGTTTAACAAAACATTAAAAGACATGTTAAAAAGGGTGGTGTCTAAAGATGGGAAGGACTGGGACCTTCATCTGCCCTATCTCATGTTCGCTGTGCGAGAGGTACCCCAGGCCTCTACTGGTTTCTTGCCCTTCAAACTTCTATATGGCAGACATCCTTGCGGTTTGGATTTGGCCAAAGAGGTATTGAAACAGCAACCCACTCTGCATAAAAGTATCCTTCAGTACATTACCCAGATGCAAGAACGGATAGAGACAGTGTTACCTCTTGTTAGGGAGTATATGGAGGCAGCTAAGCAAGCACAAAGTCGGGTCTATAATCGGCAGGCTCGGGTCTGAATCTTTAACCCAGGTGATCGGATTTTGGTTCTGGTACCGACCTTGGACAGTAAGTTAGGTGGCAGGGGTCCTACAAGGTACCCCTGTTGGAAAGTTGGAGAGGTAAATTACAAGGTACACCAGCCAGGGTGGCGAAAAGCCGGAGTAGGTTTTCCATGTTAATTTGCTAAAACCTTGGAAAGATAGGGAGTCCTTTTACTGAAGACAGCCCGCGACCCAGTTTTCTAGAGGAAGAGGTTCCGACCCATCTGTCTGATGCAAGGGAAGCGGTTGCCACAGTAAAAATTGCTGACAGACTCTCCCCTAAACAGGCTCAGGAAGCCAGGGAGTTTGTAAGTCAGAACACGGATGTGTTCTCGGACCTCCCTGGACGCACTTCCACAATCCAACATGACATTGTCACTGAGCCTCAGGCAAAAGTCCGGTTAAAACCATACCGGGTGCCCGAGGCTCGGCGACAGGCCATCTTGGAGGAAGTGCCGCTAAGGCTGCGACTAGACGTCATTGAGGAGTCTAAAAGTGAGTGGGCTAGTCCTATAGTCTTAATGTTCAAGCCAGACGGGACGTTACGGTTTTGTAACGATTTTTGTAAGCTGAACGAGATATCTAAATTCGATGCATATCCCATGCCCCGGGTGGATGAGCTAATCGAGAAGTCAGGACCAGCATGGTGTTTTTCTGTTTTGGACCTCACAAAAGGGTACTGGCAGGTGCCCTTAATGGAGGCTGCCAAAGAGAAAACTGCCTTCATCACGCCTGAGAGGCTGTATCAGTATAAGGTGTTTCCCTTTGGTCTGCATGTCGCCCCCACCACTTTTCAACGCCTAATGGACATTGTGCTTCGTCCACATTAGTGGTATGCTTCGGCTTACCTGGACGATATTGTCTTTCACAGTACCGACTGGGAAAGTCACCTGCCCAAAGTACAGGCTGTAGTGGACTCCCTTTGGAAGGCTGGACTAACAGCAAACCCAAAGAAATGTGTTTAGAAGACACTAAATACCTAGGGTATGTCATTGGGCGCGGAGTCATCAAACCCCAAGTAAACAAAATAGAGGCGATACGGAATTGGCCCCGATCTGTCACCACTAGGCAAGTAAAGTCATTCCTGGGGATGGTGGGCTATTACATGAGATTTGTCCCCCACTTTGCTACGATAGCCATGCCAATTACAGGGCTCTTGAAGGGACATAAGTCAGTGATGGTTCACTGGGATGATCGGGTGGAGAAGGCATTCTCCCATATTAAGTCGGCCCAGTTGGGATCCCCGGTTTTGGTGACACTCAACTTCAAGCGAGAATTTATAGTACAGACCGATACCGCCGAAGTAGGTCTCGGTGCTCTACTGTTCCAGGAAGTCAACGGGGAGGAGCATCCTGTTGTCTTCCTTAGCCATAAGCTCAACCCCAGCCGAGACCAGGTACAGTATAGTGGAGAGAGAGTGCCTGGCTATCAAGCGGGCACTCGAGTCTCTCAGCTACTATTTGTTGGGGAGAAAATTCCGCTTGGTGACCGACCACTCCCTTCTCAAGTGGATGAACCAGGTCAAAGACAGAAATGCCCGGGTCACTCGATGGTTCCTTTCCCTACAGAACTTTAAATTTACAGTGGAACACAGGGCAGGCCAGTTACAGGGAAACGCGGATGCCCTGTCCCGAGTACATTGTCTGGCGAGTGTTCAAAAGGGGGGGGGGGGGGTGTATGTGACACAGTAAAGGGTATGGTCTGGGAAAACAGGTACCATATTTTTTGCCCTATAAGATGCACCGGCCCATAATACGCACCTAGGTTTTAGAGGAGGACAATACGAAAAAATATTTTTCATTAGACCTCACTCAGATCAGACCATCTAACAGCCCCAATCAGACCCCCAATGTTAATAAGACCCCAACAAGACCTCAGATCAGACCTCCAATCAGACCTCAGCTCAAACCCCAATGTCAATGCCTCCCAATCAGACCTCAGATCCCAATCAGACCTCATATCAGCCCCCAATGCCTCTCATATTAGCCCTCAGTAGCCCCCATTGCCTCATATCAGCCCCCAGTAGACCCCACTGGCTCTCATATTAACCCCCAGCAGCCCCCATTGCCTCATATCAGCCCTCAATAGCCACCATTGCTTCAATGACAAAGCTCAAAGATTAAGCAGTGCTTGAGAAAAACTGTTAGGGGTTAAAATAGGTTCCCAGTCTTAGAGAATAGTGATGAGGGGCATAGGCAATATTCTAATTCGCGATATTTTGCTAATTTTGGGCCGAATATTCACCATAAATAATTCGCGATTAGAATATTTGCGATCAACACTAAGAGGTGAGCAACTTTCCTATTGGTTGCTAGGGATGTTGCTAAGTGTTGATATTCGCGATAAATTCGCAATAAATTTGCGATAAATTCACAATTAGAATATTCGCTATCAACACTATTCGCAAATATGAATATATAGCACTATATTCTAAATATTTGTGAATTCTCAAAGTGACGATATTCGCAAATAAAATTCGTGATTCGAATATTCGCGCTCAACACTAATAGACACTAATAGAATCAACACCTTTAAACACTGTTATAATCAAATCATAGATCTCTATTTTCTAGAGACTGACCCTTATTTTAATTCTTCTACTTAGAATAGAATTGGAAATTCCACCATGTCTTCTTGTGTGTAGGCAGATGATACCCATGAGCTGCAGACCTTTACCTGTTGTAAATCAGATCAGCCCCTATTGCTTTATGTTTAATAAAATAAATAAACCACTTACCTCTCCTGCTCCTGAACGCCAACGCTCCTCACCGCCCCGCGTTCTTCTTCCTCCTGCTGTTGGCTGTGCTATGAACCTGCTCGCACGGCATGAGGTCACAGAGTGCCCTCACGCTGTGTGTAGCCACTGCACAGCCGACAGCCGAGGACCAGGAAGCGGTGAATGCAGAGCCTTCACCACTTCCTGGTCTTCCGGTACTAATGAGCGTTTCCATAATGGAAGCGCTCATTCATTTTCGCCACATAAGAGGCAGGGGCATTTTCCCCCCACTTTTGAGGGGGGAAAAATCCGTCTTATGGGGCGAAAAATACCGTATTTTCCTCCCGGCGTGTGCTGCTGGGCTTATTTGCAGCCAGGTGGGAGTCAAACACCAGACTGGATTTTAAGTGCCGGTCCGGATTTTGGCAGCACCTGGCTGTCCTTTAAAAGACAGCTGGGCTCAGCAGCAAGGTGTATGTGTGCTGGGATCTGAGACTTGTGCCGTGTTGGAGGCCTGAGACCCGTGTTTCGGGGGAAACAGGCCCCCTAAAAGACAACTGGAGGCAGAACTGCCAACAAGGTGATTTTTGCTATGTGAACTTTCCATTGTGTGTGAATTAACACTAAGACTGCATTTTTTTTTTTTTTTTTTTACCTTATGTGTGAATAAACATGAAAGTTTGATTTAAGAACTGGTAATTTGCCTCTGTACTGCGTCTGCTTACCCTCTCTACCAGAGCGAATCCCCACAGTGGGCTTAAATTAAAAGAAAAACCACACAATTCCGTCAAGGTTTTTGGGGTTTTGACATCACGATGTTCACTGTGTGCTAAAATTGACATGACGTGCTTATTATTGTGGCTCAATACAAATACAACAATATCAAACTTGTTTTACTACTTTAAAAAAAATGAAAACCTTTGTAAAAATCAAAGTTTTCTTTGTGGTACCTACGATTTTTTGATCACTGTTTGTTTTTTGGGGAAGAAAGATGACCCAAAAATTGTGAATCATGTGTTCTTAATTTTTTTTTTCCATTCCGGTGTTCACCGCACAGAAATTTTAGAAAAATATTTAAATAGTTTACACATTTTCAGACACGGCGATACCTAATATGTTTTTTTTTTATTGTTAATATATTTTTTATGTACAATAAAGAAAGGGGGGTGATTTAAACTTTTAATATTTTCATGTTTGTTTTTATTAATTTTTTACTTTTTATTCAATAACTATTAGGCCCCTTAGGGGGCTAGAATCTGAGATTTTTTGATCCTTTGTCCTATTCACCCTAATAGAGATCTATTAGGGTGAATAGGATTTTCACATCTCCCTGCTGCGCTGTGCTTTGTGCACACAGCAGCAGGGAGCTTACTATGGGAGGCCTGGAGGCTTCACAAGCGTCCAGGCTGCCATGGTAACCGATCGGAGCCCTGCGATTTTACTGCATGGGCTCCGATCGGAAGGCAGAAGGAGCTGCATCCTTCTGCCTTTCCTTACAGGTGCCGTGATTAGTGTTGATCTCGCACCTTAAATTAACTAACGGGTTTGGCAGAATTGTCGTTCCCCGTCATTGCGACTGGGTGCCTGTTGTATGATACAGCGTATGGAGAGGGCTCACTGCAGCAGCCCGCTCCGTACATTACCTCAACCACCGTAACATACAGGGGTTAAAGATTTATCAAGTTCGACAATAAAGACTCAAGTAGAACTGACTTAAAATATTACACTTATGATAAATTCCCCTCTCGGTTCTTTTCTTAGTCTTTTATTAATAAGCAATTTTCTACTGCCCTTTCACTTTTTACCCCTTTTTTGTCTTATGTTTTACTTGCAGTAAGATAAATAGTGGGCAGTACTTTCTGGATGTGATATGTCTAGCGGTCAATCATTGGCAAAGTCTGACTGCTGCACCTATCCTAAAAAGAGTAAGTAGCGGACTTCACAAAATCACATAATGACAGACTCATGTCTAGATTTAAAAATGATAGGGGTCTTAAAGATCACAACATCATCATTGAAACTCACTAAAAAGGAAACACTGTCAGATGACAGTATATAATTAAATAGGGACCCTTAATGAGGATCACATCATTAGAAAGACAATACATACTAGTTCAAAGTATTTCAAGAGCAGGTTAAAAAACATTCCCATCAGGCTCCAGGAAAGCCACAATGTTTTATCGGGAGACCACAGGTGCAAAGTAGAGATGAACAACCATTCACAAGCCTGCTATTCATGGAGGGGGGGATGAGTGCTTAGTATTAGAATTACACATAGATAAGGATTCTTAAAGGAGCTAGTCAGATGATTATATATAGTGCACAAGTGTGGATAGCAGTCTATTGGCCACGTCTGTGCTACTAGAACAAGCGGGCGACCCAGCACCTACTAAATAAGTAGGCACCCATCTTACAAAAACTGCAGGTATATACTGTACAATATGGGGTGAATTAATAAATAGTAGGGGTCATCTACTAAAGACTAGCGTTTCACATACCGATCTTAGTAAAAACACTGCTGGAAGACCATACAGTTTATTATTAAGGCGTGGGCTTTTTAAATCTGCTGCATCTTTAACTGTGTGTGTGTGTGCACCAGAACTTCACTCTACTCCAGCAGGACTAGATTTCTGGAGTAATATGCACCAGTTTACTGGTGCAAATGTTGTTAAATGGGTCAAGCCAAAGATCTCTCGCCTGAGGCTCCCTCCACCCACACACACCTCATCCACTTTTTGGAAAAGTGATAAGGATGTTGAAAAAAGATAAAAAGTTGCAAATTTTGTTGCAAAATGGTACATGTGACAAAATTTGTGACTTTTCTATACCAGAACACTGACTTTAGTAAAAGGCCCCCTTTGTCTTTACAGATTCATTTTAGTTGATTTTATCCTTCATTTTTGATAATATCCTGAATGAGGAACATGATTATTAGAGATAAGCGAAATTTAGAAAAATTCAATTCTGAAGTTCGCCAAGAAGCTTGATTTGTCCCAAATTAATTTGTCACAAATCGCTATAAATCAGGTATAGCCAGGCCACACTGCCTTAGGGCATGGCCACAGGAAGCGACCATGGATCGGACGGGTTGCAGCCATGCTGCGGTGAAGAACCGTGAGGACAATTATCCCGCAGTTGCCTTTCATTTACTAATGAAGACTGTACTGTATAGTCGGTCTTCATTGTTAATGGCCGCGTGGCACCTTTTAAACAGGGATTGTTGCTGGTATGGGGTTTGGCTAGTTAGGTGGGGGGACAATATGTAATTTATTGCTATTCTGGCCTGCAATTTCTGGCCTGTAGGTTATATGAGTAAATACTGAATATTAATTAGTTCTGGCATCAAACCCCACCGCTCTCCTGCCCTACAAGTAGGAGCCCTTCTTCTGCCATCTGCTTTTCCTTGCACTATCCCTGCAGTCTCCCTTTACTCTCCCTGCACTCTCCCTCTCCAATATTCTTCTATTAATCGTTTTTAGCAACACCGTCCCTAGTGCATGAGCGCTTGTCACGTCTCTTCCTAAGATCAACTCAGGATGACAATGCAGGATGAGGTTTTTATAGGGCTGTGACATCACAGCAGACTGCTATCTGCGGATTGGCTGGTTGCACAGCATTATGGGTGATCTCACATTCCCAGGCTTCTTACTTTCACTTTGTAACACGTGCAGCCTCCATTTTTAGGAAAACCTGATTTGTTAATAGATCACTGCAAATGGTGCACCACAATAGTATGCTACTGACAATACAAGGCTAAACCCTCACACTGATTGTAAAAAATTAGATTTTAGCCAATATATTCCTGTCAGGAACATATTGGTGCCCGTGCACCCAACCAAGGTATCTCAGTGTAGCGCAGGACCTACCGATAACCTACTTATAGTGTGTGAACACTGTCCGATAGGTGCCAAGGTCCGACTCACAGCCAAACTCCCACATACCTCCAAAATAAGATCACTAATACAATGGGAGGAGGGAAGAGGCTGAGAGTCCCACCTATAGCAGGCCATGTGACACCGGCTACCAGGTGTGCTAGAATGTTACCAACGATAAGCGTCCGCACATTCAATACATATCAAGAAAAATAATAGAATAGAGTGGCCTAATTGGGAGGAAATGCTCAAACCCCAAACACTGTAGCGTAATTATAACCAGAGGAGCAGATCCTCCACATGTGATCTGTTGATAACGGCAATCCCCAGCAAAAATGCATACAATGGAGAATGCCGGCAGCAGACCACATGTACCACAAAAACATCCTACACAAGATTAAATAATGTGTGGATGAAAATATAAGCGTAAATAGATCACTGCAAATGGTGCACCACAATAGTATGCAACTGACAATAAAAGGCTAAACCCTCACACTATACACACTATAGGTAAGTTAGCGTTAGGTCCCGCGCCACACTGGGATACCTTGGCAGGGTGCGCAGGCTCCAATATGTTCCTGACAGGAATATATTGGCTAAAATCTCATTTTTTACAATCAGTGTGAGGGTTTAGCCTTGTATTGTCAGTTGCATACTATTGTGGTGCACCATTTGCTGTGATCTATTTACTCTTATATTTTCATCAACATATTATTTCATCTTTTGTAGGATGTTTTTGTGGTACATGTGGTCCGCTGCTGGCATCCTCCATTGTATACATTTTTGCTGGGGATTGATGTTAGCAACAGATCACTTGTGGAGGATCTGCTCCCCTGGTAATAAATACGCTACAGTATTTGGGGTTTGAGCATTTCCTCCCAGTTAAGCCACTCTATTCTGTGATTTTTCTAAACCTGATTTGTTACCCCGAAGCGTGAGAAAATTTAGATTCCTTTCGAATCTAAGTTTTCCAAACTTCGGACTGAATTCCGCTTCGAATGCGTCACTTCTCATAACACCAGTGATTATCCTGCAGAATCATCATGGCCATATCCATCACTTTTTATATTTTTTCAAATCTTCATTCATACTCTTACAGTTTAAAAAAAAGAATATTTTTTTTTTTGATCCATTTAATTCTTAGGTACAAAATTCTGTAGTGATTAGCTTCTTAAACTATCATCATGTAGTTTTCAGAGCTTTGGTATTCTGATACAGAAAAATACACCATATAAACTTCACTTATGGAAAATTAACTAAGTACATTAGAGTAAGGGTATTAGCTGGTACACGCCTTTTCCTAAATGTGGCACATCTATGCTTGTCAGAGCACCAGAAATTGAAATCTATGTGGAAGATTTATCTGTTGTACAGGCTTAATTGCTCATGTCAACCAATCTGATTCAACCTTTCATTTTTCAAAGGAGCTTCGAAAAATAAAAGATGAAATCTGATTGGTTGCTCAGGACAACTAATCCAGTTTTACTTTGCACCAGTTTTGATAAATCTTCCCATTTGTCTGCTATAAGCAGGTCTAGATTTGCGCTATAAATTATGCCAATTGCCAGAAAACTGCTGTAAATCATTTAAGAGATTCCACCTCTTAGCAAATGATAAAATTCTAGCTGCCTGTAGCCATTACTAAAGGTAGCTCATTGCATGATGCTTAATTATTAGGTTCAATATATCAACAATATGCTGTAAGCTCTAAAATTTGGTCTAGTAATCTGCCCCTAGAGTAAGCTGAAAAATTATTTAACTTTATAGGTGTTTTATGGTGTTTTTGCCACATGTTAAGCCAATCTTAAAGACAAATCAACATATCATGATACTCAAAGTCTAAGCATAGATATTCCACTATCAACTGTAAAATAATATATTGCAAGGTACAATGGAAGCATTTAGGAATCACAGCAACACAGCAACACAGCAATGTGGCGGACCACGTGAAGTTACAGAGCCAATGCTGAGGCACGTAGTGCATAAGTCACCAACGCCCTGCTGACTCCATAACTACAGAGTTCTAGATCTCCTCTGGAATTAACATCAACACATATGTTGGAAGCTTCATTATATGGGTTCCCATGGCCGAGTACCTGCATGCAAGCCTTATATCACCAAGCACAAAGCCAAGGGTCAGAGGATGTGGTGTAAAGCCTACCACCACTGGATTCTAGAGCAGTGGAAATGTGTTCTGTGAAGTGATGAATCACGTAGTTCTATTTGGCGTTCTGAAGAATTAGTCTGGATTTGGCAAATGCCAAGAGAACGTTACCTGCCTGATTGCATTGTGCCAAGTGTAAAGTTTGGTGGGATAATGCTATGAGGTGTTTTTCAGCTGTTGGGCTAGGCTCCTTAATTCCAGTGAAGGGAATCTTAACACTTCAGCATACCAAGACATTTTGGACAATTGCATGCTTCCAATATTGTAAGAACAGTTTGGGGATGGCCCATGAAGAATTTTACTAGCCTGCACAGAACCCTGACCTCAATCCTTTCAAGAACCTTTGAGATTAACTAGAACTGAGATGGCAAGCCAGGCCCTCTCTTCCAGCATAAGTATCCAAACTTACAAATTTCGGATGCTTGGGCAAAAATACACACACATTCCAAAATTTGTCAAAAGCCTCTCCTGTAGAGTGGAAACTGTATAAGCTGAAAAGGGGGACCACTCCATTTTAATGATTATGGATTTAAAATGGTATGTCATAAAAGCTCCTGTAGTGTTTTATTATTATTGTCCATATAGTGTATTATGAATGGACAGCTTGAAGATAAGTAAGTGAATGACACTGCTTGTTAGTGACTTTCCATTCCAGTTCATAGAAGGAAATTTTGAACAGGAGACCATCTATTAGACATCCGTGTTCCCTAACAGGGTGTACAGAGATAGAGTCTCCTGATAGGACAACCACATTATACAAACCGGATTCCAAAAGAGTTGGGACACTAAACAAATTGTGAATAAAAACTGAATGCAATGATGTGGAGATAGCAAATGTCAATATTTTATTTGTAATAGAACATAGATTACAGATCAAACGTTTAATCCGAGTAAATGTATCATTTTAAAGGAAAAATACGTTGATTCAAAATTTCACGGTGTCAACAAATCCCAAAAAAGTTGGGACAAGTAGCAATATGAGGCTGGAAAAAGTAAATTTGAGCATAACGAAGAGCTGGAAGACCAATTAACACTAATTAGGTCAATTGGCAACATGATTGGGTATAAAAAGGCTTCTCAGAGTGGCAGTGTCTCTCAGAAGCCAAGATGGGTAGAGGATCACCAATTCCCACAATGTTGTGCAGAAAGATAGTGGAGCAATATCAGAAAGGTGTTACCCAGCGAAAAATTGCAAAGACTTTGCATCTATCATCATCAACTGTGCATAACATCATCCGAAGATTCAGAGAATCTGGAACAATCTCTGTGCGTAAGGGTCAAGGCCGTAAAACCATACTGGATGCCCGTGATCTCCGGGCCCTTAAACGACACTGCACCACAAACAGGAATGCTACTGTAAAGGAAATCACAGAATGGGCTCAGGAATACTTCCAGAAACCATTGTCAGTGAACACAATCCACCGTGCCATCCGCCGTTGCCAGCTGAAACTCTACAGTGCAAAGAAGAAGCCATTTCTAAGCAAGATCCACAAGCTCAGGCGTTTTCACTGGGCCAGGGATCTTTAAAATGGAGTGTGGCAAAATGGAAGACTGTTCTGTGGTCAGACGAGTCACGATTCGAAGTTCTTTTTGGAAATCTGGGACACCATGTCATCCGGACCAAAGAGGACAAGGACAACCCAAGTTGTTATCAACGCTCAGTTCAGAAGCCTGCATCTCTGATGGTATGGGGTTGCATGAGTGCGTGTGGCATGGGCAACTTGCATGTCTGGAAAGGCACCATCAATGCATAAAAATATATTCAGGTTCTAGAACAACATATGCTCCCATCCAGACGTCATCTCTTTCAGGGAAGACCCTGCATTTTTCAACAAGATAATGCCAGACCACATTCTGCATCAATCACAACATCATGGCTGCGTAGGAGAAGGATCCGGGTACTGAAATGGCCAGTCTGCAGTCCAGATCTTTCACCTATAGAGAACATTTGGCGCATCATAAAGAGGAAGACCCAAGGCCCAAGACGATTGAACAGTTAGAGGCCTGTATTAGAAAAGAATGGGAGAGCATTCCTATTTCTAAACTTGAGAAACTGGTCTCCTCGGTCCCCAGACGTCTGTTGAGTGTTGTAAGAAGAAGGGGAGATGCCACACAGTGGTGAAAATGGCCTTGTCCCAACTTTTTGGGGATTTGTTGACACCATGAAATTCTGATTCAACATATTTTTCCCTTAAAATGGTACATTTTCTCAGTTTAAACTTTTGTTCCGTGATTTATGTTCTATTCTGAATAAAATATTAGAAGTTGGCATCTCCACATCATTGCATTCAGTTTTTATTCATGATTTGTATAGTGTCCCAACTTTTTTGGAATCCGGTTTGTAACAGTTTTCAAATATTTTGCAAATACTGTATAGAATTTTTTTTATAATAAACTTTGTTTTACTGCCTTGCCATTTTCATGATCATTGTTTGATGTCAGTGTATGAGAAGGTTCTTGTTCACAGTCAGAAGCTGAAAAGTGGACACTATCTGGAAAGTACTCTGTGAAAGAGATTTGGACAGTAGCAGCAGATGTGCTTAGCTCAAAGCTTGCCTATTTTTTTATTTTTTTTATGCAATATCCATTTAACCATTATTTTGGCAGATGGTTTAACACTTTAGCAGACTGCCTTGACATACAGCTTTGTTAAATTATTATCTGTTAAAGGGGCTGTGCAGCAATATATATCGATGGCCTATCCTAAGGATAGGTCATCAATATCTGATCAGCAGGGGTCCAACACCGGGACTTACTGACAATCAGCTGTTTGAAGAGAAGGCAGAGCTCCATGAGAGGGCTACTTCCAGTTTATTACACTCCCTGTCATCTTGGAAGTGAATGTAATTACAAGTACTCACTCCATTCACTTCACTGGAGCAAGTACTTGAAATTACACTGCGCCGCCACTGCAAGGGAAATAATACATAGTGTAATGAAGAGGAAGCAACTCTCACATGGAGCGCCACCTCCTCTTTAAACAGCTGATCGGCAAAGGTGTCAGATGTCTGACCCACACAGATCAGATATTGATGAACCTATCCTGAGGATGTAATCAATATAAAACCCCTGAACACTGTTTATTCTATTAGTTTACAAAGTGGTTTTTCCAAATGTTCATAGGACATGTTAACACAAAACATGGCAACTTTAATAATATAGTCACAATATCACTGAGAGAAGCCTAGCCAGTTACAGAAGTTAGACACACTAGTCTTTTAATCCAGGAACCTTGCTGATAACTAAAATGGTGTTCAGGCCTGCCTATTCTTAGATGATGGTGACTGAGACAACTACAACATAGGATTGGTCCCCTAGAAACAATGTATAGATATTTGTAGGTAAAAAAATGAAATTTCATTATTGCAGATACTGGAGTATAGTTTTACTGTAGCTTCACATATTGGACTAAATGCACATATTGCACTAAATGATCCCAGTCCTGTTCCTGCTGATGGCGCTGCAAAACTTTCAATATTAGATTAGCATTAGATTGCAGATCAGCTGTATGAGGAGACGGCACGTACAGTGCGACTCTGCCATCTCCCATCTTACTGTTCATCTCTACTGTCCACAGAAGTGGACAGGAAGAGAGAAGGAAGATGGCATGTGTACCACACTGTGCCCGCCATCTCCTCATACAGCTGATCGTTAAGGGTTGTCCGGGTGTCGGACCGCTGCCAATCTGATATTAATGACCTATCCTGAGGATAAGTCATCGATAGTAGAAGCCTGGACAACCCCTTTTAAATATGGTCTAAGGATAGATAAAATATTCACACAAACTAGTAAAAAATCATCATTGACATAAATTTTATTTATTAATATAGTGGTTTATATTTTTCATCTGAGTCAAGCTTTTCAAATATTAGAGGCTGTCCAGTATTAGAAAAACATGCCACATTTCTAAGAGATTCTAACAGAAACAGCACCATATCTGTCTATAGGCTGAGTGTTACATTACTGTTCTGCTCACTTGATAGAATTAGTCTGAGCTTCAATACAACTCACAACCTGGGCAAATATATGGCTCCAGTTTTGGGGAAAAAAAGCAGCCATGTAGACAACTTGTTTAATGTAAATTTTAGCAAAAACAAAAAATAATTGGTGGTTGACACCAATAGGTTTGATTCCCCATTATGTTAGAAATATTTTTCAGGTCATTTTGAGAAGAAATGAACATAATTTTCATTGGATATTATAATGTCAATTGCTGTGTTGTGACATCAGCTTTTGAAACAAGAACATATCAGGCTTGTTAGACACATTGTTTATTTTAGCGCATTGGAAATGTTCCAAGGGCATCTTTTCATCTCTGAAGCAGGTGCAGCTGAACTTTCGCAAAACTTTTGCTGTACATTTAAAATAATACATTTAATTACAAAGAAATCATAAAATGACAATCCCCAATGGAAGAAACAATTCAAACAATTATTTTGCTTCAGAATGAAAATAAATATTTAGGTTCTAACAATCCTACAACTTCTAAACAAATGTCTTTGACGCGCTCAAGGTTTTCATTTTGGTAATTACAGCTCACAAATAAAGCTATAAAATAAACTAAAAGTATTGCATATAGAAAAGTCAAATTTACATTTCTTTCATACATATTTTAATTATCATCTACAATGACAGAAAAATAATAAATTAAAATATACAAAAAAAAAAGAAAAGATCCCGACTTACATTTTCTAGTTGCTTTAAATCATATAGAACTGGGCACCAACATTTTTGATGAGCACTTGCGAGAATGTGCTCCCATACTCCCTTAGGCTACTTTCACACTAGCGTTCGGGCGGATCCGTTCTGAACGGATCCGCCCATAATAATGCAGACGGAGGCTCCGTTCAGAACGGATCCGTCTGCATTATATTAGCTAAAAAAAGCTAAGTGTGAAAATAGCCTGGGACGGATCCGTCCAGACTTTCAATGTAAAGTCAATGGGGGACGGATCCGCTTGAAGATTGAGCCACATTGTGGCATCTTCAAACGGATCCGTCCCCATTGACTTACATTGTAAGTCTGGACGGATCCGCACGCCTCCGCACGGCCAGGCGGACACCCGAACGCTGCAAGCAGCGTTCAGCTGTCCGCCTGTCCGTGCGGAGGCGAGCGGAGCGGAGGCTGAACGCCGCCAGACTGATGCAGTCTGAGCGGATCCGCCTCCATTCAGACTGCATCAGGGCTGGACGGCTGCGTTCGGGTCCGCTCGTGAGCTCCTTCAAACGGAGCTCACGAACGGAAACCCGAACGCTAGTGTGAAAGCAGCCTTACTAAAACTGATGGCTGGGACAGAGCAATCACAAAATCAACATATGGTATTGTCCATTTAAGAATTTGACTTTAAAGTCATTGCTTGAGACTAAACAATGGATTAAACTTTTTGATCTAATTTCCATGTTTTGTATGTGTTTTTTTTTGGTTATTTATAGTGATTCTATAAACAACTAGCATATACAGATTTATATACTGCATGTCTATAAATTTAATGGGTTGGACTAGCCCACCAAAGCATCAAAGGATCCTTGGGAGCAATAGGGGCAAGGGGCTCTGACATCATAATAGATGTTAAAGGTCCAGGAAAAAACAACTCCATTTGGAGCTTACGGTTATTGCGATGAAATTAAGAGCTCATGCAACAGTAACATACATAACTCCTTGTGGACATGTTCTATATTGTCAGAGGTGAGCTCACAGAATAACTTCCTTTGGCAAACCTAATAAAGCCACTTCAATATATATGTAGGGCTCCTTCACATATGCCCGGTGATCTACCTCAGTCTCTCTCTTTTCTATGGTGCAGAACATGCTGGTGGAAAACTGAGGCTAGAACTGATTCCATCGTTTTCCATTGAATTATTCATATTTATCCGGCACATCAGTTATGATGCTGCATGCTATGTTTTTCTGTCTGGTGCTAGTAGCCTATAGACATTGGACCTGTACATTATAATATACCACATATAAATCAGTTGTGTCTAGCCCTCCCAAAAAATATAAAAAATGGTTGGACACAACTGTTATATATGCACCCAGTCTTACTTTGTCTTGTAAATTACAAATCAATATAATGAGACTAGAGGCTAAAATGCTAAAATGCTTTTTATTTTGTATTTAATGAAGGTATTAAAATGTGTATTACATTTATAGTCAATAATTCTAAACCATGCTCCCAACAGGAGGTGCATAGTGTTTCATTATAGGTTTAAGTATAAAACCCTTATGGATTGTAAGCTCTTGAGTGCAGGTTCCTCTACCCCTTTGTAGCAGTTTGTTAATAGTTTCTTGTGTACTGTATTTTCTATATTTATGTAACCCCAGCTGGAATTAATGGTGCTTTAAAATAAATAAATTATAATAATTTTCAGATTCTCAGAATGGGAGACAATATAAATGTTACTATTAAGGCAAATACTTTAGTATAATTTCATTTCATTTTCTATTGCATGTGTGAAGTAGCAATTTAATTTCAGCAATGAATAGGTTTTATCACTTTTTTGGAGGAAGCCTGATACGCCAATCATCAGGAACCCGGATGCTAGAAATATCTTGATAGTTGTAGGTTCAAGGAAGCTAGTTGTAGGTTCAAGGAAGCTGTATATTTTTGGATAAATCTCAGGAGATTTTTTTTTGTGTGGAATTCTATGATTTGATCTTAGTGAGTGAAGCCTATGTAGCTGCATCCAGACTGTTAGTTTACAGATAAAGCTGATCACTTGGATCTTTATTCCAGCGAGAACATCTTGTCATCATCTATAGGAAAGTGAATATATCTCTCATAATAGACAAGTAGCCTACGCTGTAATACTCCAATGTAGCTTGCCTGTGCGGGAAAAGCATTAGTGTTATAAAGGGTAATAGTCTCTACTATCTGGAAATGCTATAAATCTGCAGGTTCATAAGTCATCTACTATGCCGGCATCATAAAGATCAAGGCTTTCGTAGTATGGAGCAAAGTTTTGGCAGAAATTATTTTAATGATTTCCTCTCTTCTATAATGGCAGTAAAAGATTGCTATGGAAGGTTGCTTTCAATACCAGGACAGTGGCAATAAGTGTATATAAGATGAAATGAAGCTTTTGTCTTGAACTACATTAGAAATAGTCTTAAACTCCTCCTCACTTATTTAACAAATAGCTTGTCATGATGAAATCTCTAAGCCCTGTTTCAAGAACAATAATTACAGCTTGTTAGGTGAAAGCACATTTGAAGTCTCAATTTTCTTGAGTATGGAGCCCTTGTGGGGAGAGCCAGGTGTGTGGTAAAGGTTGCAGCTAGTGCCTGTAGTGTGAGGTTGAAACTCAACTGGCATGTTGCAAGTCTTTGATTCTGCCTTTGCATAAGAGGTAGCAGTTGTCTTGACAGTAGAAATAAAGCATCATCATAGCACTTTGATGCATATAATGGCTAAAGGAAATTCAAAGCAGTATATCAAAATGATGGATGTTTAAATTATGAGCAAAGTGTAGACTGTAATCTTTTGGTTCTGTAAAAGCATTTCACATTGAAAATGTATAAATAAAAAAAAGGGCAAAAATAGAAACTATACATAAAAGAGGCAGATGACACAGAACTGAAATGGGATGATATGTTATAAGGCTGGATACAGTCAGTAGTGAATTATCATGTTACATTTTCCAATGAAATTATGCACCCCAAAAATGGTACCAATAAAAACTGCACCTCATTACATGAAAAACAAGCCCTCATGCAGCACTTTGGATGGAAATATAAAAAAGTTATGACTCTCAGGAAATGGAGATGCAAAGAAAATTTAGATTTTTTTTCAAAGGTTTTCAAAGGTATCAAAGTCCCAAAACCTTTGTCAGAATTGTGGATTTTTTCAATTTAACCCCACAAATACATTTTTTTCACTTTTTTCCAATACATGTCATGCAAAATGTAATGGTGTCATTCAAAATACAACTTGTCTCACAAAAAATAAGCCCTCATATGGCTATCTTAATGGAAAATTTAAAAAGTTTGAGCTATTGGAACGTGAGGAGGAAAAAAATGAAAATGAGCCTGGTAGTTAAAGAGTTAATACAGGAGGTGGAACAGCAGCTCACAGCATACACAATATCTATTTAGAAGTCAAATTATAATACAGTTCTTTTGTTCCCCCTGTGCTTCCAATCCATGGAGTTTTTCATGTTTCTCAGAAAGATAGTTGTCACCTTCATATAGTAATAGTACTTCATGCCCCTAACCCCACAGAAAGAGAACGAGAAAGATGGTGGTGGGACTCTACCTATGACCAGTCCTCCACACTGTCTACTTAAAGGGAACCTGTCACCTGGATTTTGGGTATAGAGCTGAGGACATGGGTTGCTAGATGGCCACTAGCACATCCGCAATACCCAGTCCCCATAGCTCTGTGTGCTTTTATTGTGCAAAAAAAAAAACGATTTGATACATATGCAAATTAGCCTGAGATGAGTCCTGTCCCTGACTCATCTCACGTACAGGACTCATCTCAGGTTAATTTGCATATGCATCAAGTCATATTTTTTTTACACAATAAAAGCACACAGAGCTATGGGGACTGGGTATTGCGGATATGCTAGCGGCCATTTAGCAACCCATGTCCTCAGCTCTATACACAAAATCCCGGTGACGTACTATCTAGATCTGATCCATCCTTTACCCCAACATACCCTCATCTCACCACTATTAGCCAACACCATAACTAAACAGGTAAATAATTTCCCAACACATTTCCAAAATAATTTCGTTCTTATAAAACATAGACAAGTATTCAGCCTTTCTCCAGAACACATCCTTATGTTGCTGCTGTGTGAATGATATTTTATTTTTATTAAATACTCCCAGTCTCTGTTACTAATTTTCTCCCTAAATTCCCTGTCCTGTTTACCAGAGTTCCTCTTAATGTTAGCAATCTCTTTTATAAGTATGCTTCAAGGTACCATCTTCCTAGTATCTCATATCGTAAGAGGAGAAGCAGTGTTAATTTATCTGTGGCTCTTCATGATTTTTAATAATTGATGAATAAATAATTTTAATGTTACATTGGTCCACATTTATTACCGTAATGCAATTTAAGCCACATTTTGGCTTAAACTGTGGCACTAATATGCTGCAAGGGATGATGCCTCATAGTAAGAGTAGATTTAATTTCCTCACTGTAATGCAGGCAAAATGTGTCAAGTTTTTAATAGTCATTTTTGGTGTGTTTTATATATTTTTTTAATCAGGTCCATATCTATATTTAAAGTGTACCTAAACCTTTAATTATTTTTTTATACTGGTACAAATACCCTAACAATAATTTTGGTAATATATCTTATTTATTGATTTTATTATTTTTCTGCTAAAACATACCCACGAAGTTCAGGCCTGTCTAAATGTTTTTTCACTGCGTTGCATACAGTATCCGGACACCGTAGCCTTGTATGCGATGTATTAATTTTGTATTCTACATCTACAATATGCACTGCAGTGAGCACTGTACTGGCAGAAGAGCACATTGCTTCTCCTGTCTGTCCTCGCTAAGCTCCCCTGAAACCACAGAATAATACATCAGTGCAGGATACCATTTAGGTCTCATGCACACAACCGCATCTGTTTTGCTGTCCGCAAAAAATACAGATGACGTCCGTGTACATTCTGTATTTTGCGGAACGGAAAAGCTGGCCCCTAATAGAACAGTACTATCCTTGTCCGTAATGCGGAAAATAATAGGACATGTTAAATTTTTTTGCGGAACGGAAATACAGACATACGGAAACGGAATGTACATGGAGTAACTTCCGTTTTTGTTGCGGACCCATTGAAATGAATCCACACTTTCCTCAAAAAAGTGCCAGACTGCTGAACACCTACCTCTTGGCAAGGGAGATTGCCGCAAGTGGGTGCTCCAGGGAACAGTTACGGACTTGTTTTGTGTGGCCCGCCTTCTCCCTTTTGCCACCCCACTGCCTATTCCAGCCTATTGCGGTACTGCGGATCCCTCCCCCTCTGTACTGCCGTCCTCGCTCGGCTTGCCACCTTCCCAGGGAATGTAACAGCTATTTGGGATGCGCAAACGTTATACAGGAGATGTAGCACAGGTAATGTTGCTGCTGTCACCAGCGGCTAATGTTATACAGAAGATGTAGCGCAAGTAACGTCGCTGCTTTCACCAGCGGCTAACATTATACGGGAGATGTAGCGCAGGTAATGTTGCTGCGGTCACCAGCGGCTAACGTTATATAGGAGATGTAGCGCAGTTAAAGTCCCTGCTGTCACCAGAGGCTAACGTTATACAGAAGAGGTAGAGCAGGTAATGTCGCTGCTGTCACCAGCTGCTAACGTTGTACAGGAGATGTAGCGCAGGTAATGTCGCTGCTGTCACCAGCGGCTAACGTTATACAGGAGATGTAGCGCAGGTAATGATGTTGCTGTCACCAGCGGCTAGCGATTTACTGGAGATGTAGCGCAGGTAATGTTGCTGCTGCCATCTGCGGCTAATAAAAAATTACGGTCAATGTCACTGATATTTGGGATGCGGAAACGTTATACAGGAGAAGTACCACAGATAATGGCGCTGCTGTCACCAGCGGCTAAGAAAAAATTACAGTCAATGTCACAGATATTTAGGATGCGCAAACGTTATACAGGAGATGTAGCACAGGTAATGTAACTGTCCGCAGCGGACAACGTCTACGGAAAAAGTAAACTGGATGTCACAGCTATTTTTAGTATGCGCACACCTTAAACAGGAGATGTAGCGCAGATAATGTCGCTGTCCGCAGCATCTATGGAAAAAGTACACTGGATATCACAGATATTTAGGATGCACAAACGTTATACAGGAGATGTAGCGCAGGTAATGTAACTGTCCGCAGTGTACATCGTCTACGGAAAAAGTACACTGGATGTCACAGCTATTTTTAGTATGCGCACACGTTAAACAGGAGATGTAGCGCAGATAATGTCGCTGTCCGCAGCATCTATGGAAAAAGTACACTGGATATCACAGATATTTAGGATGCACAAACGTTATACAGGAAATGTAGCGCAGGTAATGTAACTGTCCGCAGCGGACACCATCTACGGAAAAAGTACACTGGATGTCACAGATATTTTTAGGCTGTGCACATGTTACACAGGAGATGTAGCGCAGATAATGTCGCTGTCTGCAGCGGCCAAACAATTGCAAGCTAATTAGCGCAGGTTGCGCTAAAAATATATATTACTGCCAGATACAACAATAGTACTTAAAAGGACTTTTGGGACTCTACAATTGCACGCAATTTAGAGCAGGTTGCGCTAAAAATGTATATTGCTGCCAGACACATTCCTTAAAAGGACTTTTGGGTCTCTAACACCAACCCTGCCTAACAAAAAAATTAAATGTAATTCCCGACACTATCTGTCCTTTACACAGCACAGCTCTCCCTGACTAAGACTGGCCGAACCACGTGTCATCGGGTGCTTCATAGCACCCGATGACGCGTTCCGACCAGCCAATCACTGTAATGCCAGTAACCAACATGGCTACGGCATTACAGTGAGTGGCAATACTCACCTGTACATTTATTGGCTGCATAGCAGCCAACAAATCAGCGGGGAGGAGACTTGAGCATTGCGCTCAAGCACGCGTGGTATTCGGCCGAACACCATGATGTGCCGAGCATCGTGATGCTCGAGCCAAACTGGTGCTTGATCAACACTAATTATTACTAATTACATAACATGAGAGGACAAACCACTGATTCCCATAAGAGCACCATAGTCTTATCTGCCAGGAAGAAAAGGAACATCCCTCGGCGCAAGGAACCAACCAGAGGTGGACGGTGAATCTTCAAGAGTTTTATTGCAATCACAGTGTGATTGCAATAAAACTCTTGAAGATTCACCGTCCACCTCTGGTTGGTTCCTTGCGCCGAGGGATGTTCCTTTTCTTCCTGTCATTTTAATCCTCCGTGTGGGCCTAGGCACGCTTATCCGAGGACATCTACATCTGTGGCTGCATACCAACCTTCATATTGGGGATTAAATCATCTCCCACGTGCCTACAATAGCGTTGTGCCTATAATTGGGCAACCCTGTAAGGTGAGCCTCCCAAGTTGGGATTTAATCCGAATTTCCAAAGTTTTTACCCTATGGTGCGCCCTTTCTCTTTTGTTTACACAGTAAACAACTTGCCTTTATACGTATATAGTCTTATCTGCGACCATTCTGATGACCGGACTGGCTGGATCGTATTCTTTTCTTCCACATTTCATAACTGAAGACAGAATAAGAAAATAGATGAATACCAGAAGTTTATTATAACATCTAAACAGCAAATACATGTACTGTAGTAACAGTTATTATCAAAAGTACTCAAGTGCAACTACGTTTTCCAATAAAGTAACCTAATAGTAAACAAACAATTCTCGCAATAAATGCATAATGGCAATCTTTATTTTTTTTGTTATAGTGGCAAATTTAGTGTCAATGGTAAGTGCAGCCAAGGCCGGTTTTAGACAAAATGTGGCCCTGTGCAAAATCAAAAGTGGGGCCCCAAATCTTGTAATAATGTACTAACAACACAGTTACAGTCTGTCGATTGTGGCCCTCCTTCACAGATTTGCACCCTATAAAGCTCCTCACACAGATCTGCACCCTCATGGCCCCAGAATATGCCACATGCCCCCTCCCCTCACAGCAATGAATTCTCCTCACTCATGGCATCTCAGAGTGTTAAAAACCAGAAGCTTCCTCTTCAGGTGCTATTTCCCCCAGTGGAGATCAGGGAAAGCACCCTGTTCTAAACATAAGCTTCCAGGCTCATTGTTATTATATCCCAGTTCAGGCCATTAGATCGCAGCTCTGAACTGTGATATAGTGATTTCTAATGGACTAATGGAGCAATTTCCAATATTCTGTATAAGTTACAATCTGATGATTGCAAGTTGTGGTCCACTTAGGGACCTAACAAAAATTAATAAAAAAATTAAAAATAAAAAAGAATTCAGAAATTATAAAAAAAGAACAAAAAAAGTTAAATCACTCCACTTTCCCCAAAATAAAAATACACAAAAAATAAAGTAATGGGCATCACCGCATGTGAAAAACATCCGTACTTTATAATATAAGAAAAGTTAGCCCATATGGTGAATGGCATAATAGAAAAAAATAAAAGAAAGGCTGATTCACAGTTTTTTCATCACTTTATCTCCCAAGAAAATTGAATAAAAAGTGATCATCATACACACCCCAAAATGGTATTGTCAAAAACGACAGATCGTCCTGCAAAAAATAAGCCCCCACACATCTCCGTAGACATAACTATAAAAAAGTTATGAGGGTCAGAATATTGCAATGATAAGAAATTTTTTTTTTTACAAAGCGAATCCTGAAGAGGCTTACTGAGGCTGGGCTTGTTGCAGTGAGTGGACCTATAGAGGTTCTAAGTGGGGGTGCTGCTATGGTTGCCACCTTTCCCAACAAAAAATAC
This sequence comes from Bufo gargarizans, assembly GCF_014858855.1. Lineage (NCBI taxonomy): Eukaryota > Metazoa > Chordata > Amphibia > Anura > Bufonidae > Bufo > Bufo gargarizans. The sequence continues at coordinate 255,472,584 of NC_058083.1, forward strand.
TGGCTAAAGTTAAAAAGATTGGTGTGGATTAATACGGGTGTTATTTGATAATATTTTACATTTTGCTCCATTTTGTTTCAATAAAATCAAACTTTTCACTGTTGGGGACACCCTGAGAATGTAATTTTTATTAATCCTTTATCTTTGAAATGCTTCTGTGGGGATTTGAAATCACAACTATCTACAATAAAGGCAAGAACCTTAACCACTGAACTGTCGAGCTCTATATTAAATTACTGTAACTAAATCATGGCTAAAAACCCTCATAGTACTTTCACATGCATTATGCATTCATATACCGTATATCAGAAGTTTTATTTTATATATCTTTTTTGTAATTACATATTTTGATTGTGCCATACATTTTTTTTACAATTACAAAAAAATATATAAAATAAAATACTTGCTGTATAATACTTGCCTGCTGTATATAAAACCTAATGCAAGATAAACTTCTCTAAAGCTAAATTAGGACTCACAGTTCAGACAGAAACCCGTCTGTGGGTATAATATTATGACAGGTGGTATATATAATTATCAGCAGTCACAGACTACCACCCCTAAAACATAGCCTTTATTATATATAATTAAAATAAAAAACTCCAAATAACCCTAGTGATAACATAAAGAAAACAATGAAAGAAAAAATTATTGATTTAAGTGAGTCAATCCTCTGCACTTAGGGACAGAGACAGGTGCAGGCCAAATATAATATCCTATGGACTCTGACCCTCAAACTGGCCCTAACTTTAAATTTGCCCTGCCTAAGAACGGAATGGCCGCCCCGATAGGGGAGATCCTGTATCAGGAACCTCCTGAGTGCCCTAGGATGGCCCTGAATAGGGGAAAAGCTAACAGCTAGGATATGCTAACTGAAAAAATATCACTACCACGATTAGTAGTTCAATATACTCTAAAAAAATAATAATAATAATATATACAGTACAGACCAAAAGTTTGGACACACCTTCTCATTCAAAGAGATTTCTTTATTTTCATGACTATGAAAATTGTAGATTCACACTGAAGGCATCAAAACTATGAATTAACACATGTGGAATTATATACATAGCAAAAAAGTGTGAAACAACTGAAAATATGTCATATTCTAGGTTCTTCAAAGTAGCCACCTTTTGCTTTGATTACTGCTTTGCACACTCTTGGCATTCTCTTGATGAGCTTCAAGAGGTAGTCACCTGAAATGGTCTTCCAATAGTCTTGAAGGAGTTTCCAGAGATGCTTAGCACTTGTTGGCCCTTTTACCTTCACTCTATGGTCAAGCTCACCCCAAACCATCTCGATTGGGTTCAGGTCCGGTGACTGTGGAGGCCAGGTCAACTGGCGCAGCACCCAATCACTCTCCTTCATGGTCAAATAGCCCTTACACAGCCTGGAGGTGTGTTTGGGGTCATTGTCCTGTTGAAAAATAAATGATGGTCCAACTAAACGCAAACTGGATGGAATAGCATGCCGCTGCAAGATGCTGTGGTAGCCATGCTGGTTCAGTATGCCTTCAATTTTGAATAAATCCCCAACAGTGTCACCAGCAAAGCACCCCCACACCATCACACCTCCTCATCCATGCTTCACGGTGGGAACCAGGCATGTAGAGTCCATCCGTTCAACCTTTTCTGCGTTGCACAAAGACACGGTGGTTGGAACCAAAGATCTCAAATTTGGACTCATCAGACCAAAGCACAGATTTCCACTGGTCTAATGTCCATTCCTTGTGTTCTTTAGCTCAAACAAGTCTATTCTGCTTGTTGCCTGTCCTTAGCAGTGGTTTCCTAGCAGATATTCAACCATGAAGGCCTGATTCACAGAGTCTCCTCTTAACAGTTGTTCTAGAGATGTGTCTGCTGCTAGAACTCTGTGTGGCATTGACCTGGTCTCTAATCTGAGCTGCTGTTAATCTGCGATTTCTGAGGCTGGTGACTCGGATGAACTTATCCTCCGTAGCAGAGGTGACTCTTAGTCTTCCTTTCCTGGGCGGTCCGCATGTGAGCCAGTTTCTTTGTAGCATTTGATGGTTTTTGTGACTGCACTTGGGGACACTTTCAAAGTTTTCCCGATTTTTCGGACTGACTGACCTTCATTTCTTAAAGTAAAGATGGCCACTCGTTTTTCTTTACTTAGCTGCTTTTTTCTTGCCATAATACAAATTCTAACAGTCTATTCAGTCGGACTATAAGGTGTGTATCCACCTGACTTCTCCACAAGGCAACTGATGGTCCCAACCCCATTTATAAGGCAAGAAATCCCACTTATTAAACCTGACAGGGCACACCTGTGAAGTGAAAACCATTTCAGGTGACTCCCTCTTGAAGCTCATCAAGAGAATGCCAAGAGTGTGCAAAGCAGTAATCAAAGCAAAAGGTGGCTACTTTGAAGAACCTAGAATATGACATATTTTCAGTTGTTTCACATTTTTGTTATGTATATAATTCCACATGTGTTAATTCATAGTTTTGATGCCTTCAGTGTGAATCTACAATTTTCATAGTCATGAAAAAAAAGAAAACTCTTTGAATGAGAAGGTGTGTCTACACTTTTGGTCTGTACTGTATATATTTTTTTTTGAGAGTATATTGAGCTACTAATCGTGGTAGTGAAATTTTTTCAGTTAGCATATACTAGCTTTTTGCTTTTCCCCTATTCAGGGCCATCCTAGGGTGCTCAGGAGGTTCCTGATACAGGATCTCCCCTATCGGGGCAGCCATTGCGTTCTTAGGCAGGGCATTATAGAGTTAGGACCAGTTTGAGGGTCAGAGAACATAGAATATTATATTTGGCCCGCACCTGCCTATCCGTGTCCCTAAGTGCAGAGGATTGACTCACTAGTTATGTTATCACTAGGGTTATTTTTTATTTTAATTATATATAATAAAGGCTATATTTTAGGGGTGGTAGTCTGTGACTGCTGATAATTATATATACCACTTGTCATAATATTATACCTACAGACGGGTTTCTGTCTGAACTGTGTGTCCTGTTGGTAAGCTTTCTTTATGCTGATCTTGCCAATAGTAATATTGTTTACTTGATATGGCTGGCTTTCTAAGCACATTGTCTTTTCCAAATTCGTCTATACTAAAATAACATTTAGAGATCTATATAATAGTCATAAAGAATACTTGAAGTCATGGTGGGAAATCCAGTCTTTAGACAACTGTATTAAAAACTCCATCGTTCCGACAGGCCTTCGTATTTTTAGCCGTCCAGCTAAGCATATATGTACTCCTGACCTCCTCAGTAAATGAGAACTGGAAGCTACAGCCAGCTCCCCACGTTTAATGAACCTTCTGTTAGAACAAGGGAATATTAACCTTACAGCAACTGAAAAACGTTTCGAACAACTAACTGAAACAGCACTGAAGTTCAGGGATCACATTGAGTTCTCTAAAAGAGAGATAGCGTTACAAAATAATATTGACAGATTTAAGACATCATTAATTGAAGAAAAACACAGGCAATTTACTAAAGAGCTGACAGAATTCCATAATAAGACAGCATATGAAAACTTAGCATCAAGCTAAAAAGGATCTGTCACAGACACTTGTCTGTCTGAAGCTGAAAGTTCAGACTTTAAAGCTAACCAACAACAACAATATAACCATAGGGCTAATTGGAGAGGGAGAGGCCGGAATAGGGTCCGACATAGATATTCAGGCCCCAGGACCAACTCAAGGGATAATCAACCCACGCCATCTTATCAACCCAAACAATGGACTCCCCAAAACCTTCAGCCAATGGACACTGTCATAAATGCAGAAAGGGAACAAAGACAGCTGGAGGCCACTGATGGATTATCCGCCTCCTCTTGTGCATTAACACAGCCCTCCTCATCTCCCAATCCAGTGACTTCTTAGGCCAAATGCCAACAAACACATATACACTAAGGGACAGACTCCAACCTATCAAAAAATCATAGGACAAACTGAGGATATACTTATTGTGCTAAATCTGTCAGGCGTTGCTTTATCTAAAACTGAGGTGGCTGTTCTAGAAAAAGGACTGTCATATGTACCAACAACCTGTTTTAATATGTTTGAATGGGTCAAGGACCTCCATCTTTTCGTGAGGAAACTTAGATGGAAACATTTTTGATCAGAAAAGATGTTCTGAGCTGGGACTAGAACCAGATGACCTGCAGGGGGAGACACTTTAGTGCAACTACTAAATGAGCAGGATCAGCCTAAAGGACAAGGTCCCTTTACCACACTTAGAGAGAAAAGCATAAAAAGACCCTAAGTGAGGCCAATATAGACTTATTTTTAAAATCAGTAACTAGGGATCTAGAGTATATTCACCCTAGTAAGACTATAAGTAAATGTTCTCAGTTAGAGATGGAGGCGCTGAAAGAACTGAGTAACAATAAGAACATTGTGATAAAGCCTTAAGATAAGGGGGGCAATGTCACTGTCATGACACTTCACCAATATAGGCAAATGTGTTGTTCCCTCCTATTGGATAATCATAACTATGAGTAACTTAAGATGGATCCCACTGAGATGTATTCAGCTAAATGTATTCAAATACTGCAGGCGGCTTTTGAACACAAACTCATTGATCGTCATGAGTTTGATTTCCTCAGACCATCCTTTCCTAGAACAGCCACCTTTTATGCATTGACCTTACTCAGAATGCGGGCACATACATCGACCAGGTACTTCATCCCTTTGTGGTAGCGTTACCGTCGTACTTGAAGGCTATCACTGACCTCCTCCAGCGTTTGGAGGGGATCACCATTGAACCGGACGTTTGGCTGGCTTCTATTGATGTAGAGGCCTTATATACATCGATTCTACACAATAAAGGTTTAGCGGCTGCTAAATACTTTTTGGACACAAGATCCAAAGATCTCTCGGGACATAATTACTTTGTGATTCAATTGCTGAACTTCATCCTGACCCACAACAATTTTGTCTTTGAAGGCCAATTCTACCACCAGCTCAGGGTGACCGCGATGGGTAGCCCCCGTGCGCCCACTTACGCTAATCTACTACTAGGCTGGTGGGAGGACACTGTTGTCTTTGCTAATCCACTAGCTCACTGAACCAAACACATTCTACTTTGGTCCAGATTAATTGACGACATTCTGCTCTTATGGGCAGGTAGAGAAGTGGACTTCCAATTGTTTATGAACGAACTAAACTCTAACCACATAGGGCTATATTTTACCTCTGAGCTCCAACATAACCTTTCTGGATACTCAAATTGAACAAGGTGAGAATAACTCCATCAGGACGACCTTATATCGTAAACAAACCCTCAACAAACAGTTTATTGAGATAGGATAGTTTCCACCCTAACCCACTAAAAAGAGGTATACCTAAGGGGCAGTTCCTGAGAATCTGCAGGAACTGCTCTGAACAAGATGACTTTACAGTGGAGGCATCCAAACTATTTAACCGCTTCAAACAGAGAGGTTATCCTGACTCCTGTTTATATGAAGCGTGGAAGAATGCAAAATCGGTTGATCGTCCCACTCTATTTCAATCTAAAAGGAAGGAAAAGTCACAAGAGAGAATTAGGGTCATTGGCACATATGATACTGAATCCAAGCAAATACGTGGCATACTCAATCGCTATTGGTCATTATTGAAAACTGACCCTAATCTAGAGAAATTCCTTCCTGATAGTCCAGCTATCACCTTTAGACGTGGTCGGAGTATTGGGGACACACTTGTTCATAGCCATCTAGAACCCCATGTAACCAGTACATGGTTGCAAAATAGAAGCACGGGTACGTTCAGGTGTGGCAAGTGCAAAGCGTGCCCCTACATATCTGTGGGAAAACATTTATGAATAGATCGGAAACAAAGACCTATACAGCATGCAGTTTTTCAAACTGTAACACTATGAGAGTAGTGTATCTGGCAGAATGTGAGTGTCGATTGAAGTATGCAGGGAAGACATGTAGAGTCTTTAAAAAATTTATTTTTGGAACACATAGGAGACATACGGAATAGACGTGACAAACCACTTTCTAGACACATTCTATTGCATCATAGTGGTAATATTAACTCCATACATTTTTCAATGATCAAAACCATCAGACCATCAATACTAGGGGGGGACCTGGACAAAATTCGAAAACAAAATGAGTTCAGGTGGATCTATACCCTCAAAACCACTACTCTATGTGGTATTAATGAAGGAATTGACTTCACATGTTTTCTATAAAGCCCAAGCCTATTATCTAATAAGATATATTTTGCATAACCTATATTGTATAGAGTATCAATTGACATTGGGGTCCTTGTAGCCGGACCCATTCCTTTCTCTTTTTTTTTTTTTTCTTTTTTCATTTTAACTTTATCACTTTTTATAAAACTCCAGCTCATTATTCTGCAGAATGTCACTCCACCTTGTTTTGGTTTGCATAGCTAACATCTAGCCCTGTGAGGTACATAGTGGATCATACGATGCGGCTTTGTTTATGCTGTTGTAGTAGCCGCACTATTTATCTACCTGATCCCACCTCTGATGACTGATGTAAGCGCTTGTATCAGGACCTTACCCTCCGGTCATGTGGTTTATCATGTGACCGGAGCTGCACCTTGTGACCAGTCATATTACTCATGACATACGTCGGTCGGAGCAATAAAGCATGTCCACATTAGGTAAGGTGCGCTCTGCACCACGGATGCCAGGAGACCCTCTGCCACTGTGACACAGGACTACTATAACAGTATCATCTGATCTTTACCTAGTGGACACGCAAGTAGCCGATTGTTTTTTTTTAATTTTGAATAGTTCCCTGTCATTAGGAGAATATACCATATTAGTTAGCTGTTATTGACATCTGCTATATTTACACTTTTGAGACTTACCATTTCCAGTTTTGTTCTATAAACTGGAAATATCCTACTGGTTTACTTTAAGTGCTTTCAGATCTAAGTCTTGACCTGCTCCTGGTCAGGTATCTACCCAATGGGTCCCTTGATGAGCCCAACTATGTATGGGTGAAGCACTTCGGGATGATGACATGATAAACTAACATGGCATGTTTTTGCTATGATATCAATTTAACCGCTATCTATTATCAGGATTGGTTTATGGTAATGATATACAAACTTTGACTCTATTTTTTTTATCAATTGATTATTTTCTGTGCATATTTTTTATTTATTTATTTTTTTGAGAGTATATTGAGCTACCAATCGTTGTCGTGACATATTTTTAGTTAGCATATACTAGCTGTTAGCTTTTCCCCTATTCAGGGCCATCCTTGGGCGCTCAGGAGGTTCCCGATACGGGATCGCCCCTATCGAGGTGGCCATTCCGTTCTTAGGCAGGGCATTATAGAGTTAGGGCCAGTTTGAGGGTTTAGAGCCCAATCTGCGCCAGAAATACACCTAATATAGGCATATTTCTGGATAATAAATGACCCCCAAGGAACAGGTAAAAATATTTACTTTATACATTATCTTTGTATAGCCTCCACTTCTGGTTTTGCCTCACATTCACCAATAAAAATCACTTAGGAAACACTGATCAAAACACTGATGTGTGAACATAGTCTCATTTTCTAGAGTTGTAAAATGCATGAAAGAATTGGTTAAGGCCTCATGCACACGACCGTTGTTGTGTCCCGTGTCCGTTGTTCCGTTTTCCGTGATTTTCTGCGGACCCATTGACTTTCAATGGGTCCGTGGAAAACTCGACTAATGCACCGTTTGTCATCCGCGTCCGTGATCCGTGTTTCCAGTCCGTCAAAAAAATAGGACCTGAAAAAACACAGAGGCACACAAGATTGTCTTCCGCGTCTGTGATCCGTGTCAGTTTTTTTCCTATCATTTGCATGGTAAACTTGACTTAGATTTTTTTTCACTTTCCTTCATGTTTGGAGATCCTCCAAAAATCAAGGAAGACACACGGAAACAAAAAACGGAAACGGATCACGGAACAACGGAACCCCATTTTGCGGACCGTGATAAAATATATAGTCGTGTGCATGAGGCCTAAAACATATACATTTTTTTTTAACATTGTGTTGCATATTTCTGCACAACTTTGGCAATATATACATTTTCTAAGAAGTACAACAAACATATACAAAATGTGATGTTAAAGGGCTTCTGTCACCCCCCCCAAACACCAATTTTCAGTTTTTGACTTAATATATTTGCTAATGCAACCAAGCGAGCGTCATTTTCTCAGAGCGCCTGCGCCGAATGACGACCGGTACAGCGCAGGCGCGGGATTTGAGCTGCAGGCAGGGCCAGCTGGAAGATGAGAGCGCTCGCTGGCCCTGTCAATCAAGTGGAGGAGGGGGCGTTTCTTCAGACAGAGGATGCGGCGGCTACCAGCAAGTCCGCCCAACTTGCTGGTAAGTGAAGAAATTTACATATCACTAAAGTCCGATTTTTACTGAAATTACACCACAGCCTGAGGTAAGAGGGGTATATATCGAACCTGTAAACATTAGCAAATATATTAAGTCAAAAACTGAAAATTGGTGTTTGGGGGGTGACAGAAGCCCTATAAAGGGCTGTTACGGTAAATGTTTTAGACCTGCTGGAGAGTGATGTTTCAAAAACTGGCTGACATACTGTAGCTGAATGTTGTACTCCGCTATCTCTGTCAGTCCTATAGACATTGAATAGGGGCTTGATATTTCCAGCACTGGTGAGAAGTAGGAATGGTAATGTTGGGGTATTTTTTGTCTGCTTTATATGGACTCTGCTTTATATTTATATATTTCTAGAAATATATCTTACAGTCATCAATCAGCCATGGTCTACATACAGTATTATATTTGTTCACTATAAAATGTAATGGAAAATGTGCATGTTTATATTATATGAAAGATCTCCAATGTACAGATGTGTTTTTCCTTATGATACATGATCCATGCAGCTCTTGCCTGCCAGTAGTATTGTTCAGGCATTGTGATAGTTGTTACTAGGCATTCTCAAAATGTTCTGTATAGAATATTAAAGTACCAATTTTCTATTGAAAGAAGACAAATCAGCGCAAAAAAAAAACCATGTATTAGGGATATTTGCTAGTGTTCTTGCACAGGGTGTATCAGCAAATTTGCCGAAGTGAGCAAATCTTAACATTAATTGTATGCAGTTTAGTTAAGGTATTTTATAACACTGATTGCATCACTTTATGTATGAAACTGTTTGATAGGGCCGGGACTATTCATAGGATTCAGATATATTGGGCAGACTAGATGGGCCAAATGGTTCTTATCTGCCGACACATTCTATGTTTCTATGTTTCTATGTTTGATCACTGTTGGTATTGCTTAATTACTGTATGGTGGTATTTATGATGTGTGGTACAGCTACTTAGTCACTGCATATTACATGGTGGTGAAAACAGTGTGTAGAATTTGTACCTAGACAACTGTTTGAAAGTTATGTTACTAGCCAATATATAACACTGTTAGGCATTGTATGGTATTGTTACACTGTACACTGTATGTCGACTGGTTGGTTTGCCAGCATATGGAATGGCGCAGGATATCCACCACAATAAGCCTGGCCCTGTTTACCTGTGGTTTTCAAGAATTTTGTGTTTTGGTGTAGCATTTGGTTGCATGACAATCACCGCAACATAGTCTTGGATGAACAAGACCTACTGCTATGTACATTTTAACATCTTTAAAGGAGTTCTCCAGAAATTATTAAAAATGGCCACCATTAACCTGTCCTAGAATGTGAGTAAGACTGGTTGCCTCCACTTGCAGAGCTGCCTAGGGGGATACTGTACTCTGAGGCACTTGTATATACCTCATATTGTTAAGTTTTCTTGCCAGGCTGCTCAGCCATGATGGGATATCATAGGCAGGAGAACATCATTACCGTCTCTTGTATGGCAGTGTGTAGTAAGCCCTGCCCCTCACCCCCTTAGGCAGCTCTGCAAGTGGAGGCAACCAGTCCTACTCACATTCTAGGACAGGTGACAGGTGGCCAGTTTAAATAATTCCCCGAGAACCTCTGTATGTGCAGCCAAAGTTTTAATTCCTGCAATTAGGCAGCAAAATTAAATAACAACTATAAAAATAAAAAATAAAAAGAGAGAATAGCAATATAATGAATATACCTAGAATACAAAACCATGGCCCAACAAGCAATAACTACAGAATCTCTTTCACAGGCTCCCTTTCTTTAAGGGGATATTACGTAGATGTGTTGAAGCTGCCTGTCTCCTCTACTCTCTAAATTGCTGAGATTGACTACAAATAAAAATACATTTGACTAGAATATTTTATGCATTTATTATTTTTCCATATATTTCAAGCAACTAAATACATTTATATTATATGCTTTATTAAGAGCTAAAATTGTAAAATGAATAGAAATCTATTCAGGAATATTACTATTTTAATCATGATTTTAGACATTTACTGTCAAATTTCATTTTCAGTCACATGTTGGGGTTCAACACATAAACATGTTCTCACTGCCTACTTAGGACTTTGAGCAATTTGCAATCTTTTGTTATCTAATAAAGGCTCTGTGAGGCATGTATTTTGAGTAGAGAGTTTACCAGCTGCTATCCACTACTAGGCCTCATTAGAGGCCTGCTGTTCTGATGAGAACCACACCACATGCTACACCCTCTGTTGTCTGTATATCAGCCTGTTGCTACTCTTTAAATTACCAGGTACAAAAGGTTGTTCGGTCTCTCCACAACGAACTACCACTCTTTCCGTCTTCAAGTGGCTCTATATCATGATCTCTATAACTAATTAAGGGTCTCAGACAGGCCACAGGTTGACAGAGGCGAACCTTCCCAATAGCTGAACTCTTTATCTGTGTTTTTGGAAATGATTAAAGCTTGTATGTGTCTTCAGATCCAGCAGTCTTATCTAACAGATATGAAATGAATGTATTCTCGAAATTGAAATATGCTCTCATCGTTTGGTGCTGCAACAATAGAAAACATGAAGAAAGGTATAAATTACGGTAGATGTCTAACCATAAAATACAATTATACCTAAATGATAATGTGACTTTATTTAAAGTATAACCAAGAATATAAAATGTAGTATACAGTTTTTCAATGATGTTATAATAACCTCATCTTCTAAAATGTTCTGACATTTTTGAGGATGATTTACTTAACATGCTATTTTATGGAACTATAATTACTTCAATGGGTTTTCCCACAAAAAAATATTCCACAGTTTTTATTCACAGTTTTCAAACCAGCACCTGGATCTGAATAAATTTGTAGCTGCATGTAGTTAAATGTTTAGCACTAGCCACTGAATTATTCAATACAATTTTATTAATATTTGTATAGTGCCAACTACTTAATCTTACTCTGATTTCTCTGTCCACCTCGTCTAGACAGTAACTTATCACAGCTCATCACTCCAGGGCCAATTTCAGATATCCCACCTTCTTAATTATTTCAATTGGTCTGTCTGAAACGACTGACCACTCATAGCACCGGATGATATCAGACGCTGGTGTTTCCTTTGGCACCCACCTTGAACGTGTCAGCTTTTAGGGGGTCATTCAGAGCAGGTGTGTGTGTCCTTGGCTTCATGTTTCAGAACTGACTTTTAGCAGTTTTAGGCATGTATATACACACATTTATCTATTTTTTGTATATACACATATAACTTATTTTTGTCTTTTGTACACATATATCAAATTTTTTTGCGTTTATACAGAACTTTATAAGTTTTGGTGTCTGTATGGATATCTAATCTTCGGTATCTATAGGCATATATCCAATTTTTATTGTCTATACACATCTTGTAGGCAATTGTTCTTTACGCAGCCATCTAATTTGCAGAAAAAATGTGTTGAACCCTTGAGGACATTACGTTTTCTGTTTTCATGTTTTACTCCCTGCCTCCCAGAGCCATGACTTTTTTATTTTTCCTTTCACATAGACTTATAGGGGCTTGTTTGTTCCGGGACAAGTTGTACTTTCTAATGGCACCATTTAATATTGTATATGATATAGTGGGAATCTGAAAATAAAATTCCAACTGGGGTGGAAATGGAAAGTAAATGAAATTGCGTTTTTTTTTTTTTTTTTTTTTTACGGTGTTCCCTATGTGGTAAAACAAATCTGTTTCCTTTATTGCATAGGTCAGTTCGATTACAGTGATAACACATTTATATATTTTTTGTTGTGTTTTAATATGGGGAAAAAATAAAAACTTTGAAAAAAACTATTTTTTGCATTGCCATATTCTGACCCCCATAATTTATTTTATACTTATGTCTATGGAGCTGAGTGAGGGCTCATTTTTGCAAGGTGATGTATGACTTTTTGTTGACTTTTAGTGATTTGGCCATTTAGATTTTTTGTTTCTTTTAAGCTGTTTGCTGTATGAGATGAATACATTTATATTTTAATAGTAAAGGCATTTTGAGAAGTAATGGTGTAAATTATCTTTATTTTATTAATTATTTATTTATTTTTATTTTTTATGTAGGCAAAAGCAGGTGATTTGAATATTTTATAGATATATTGCCAATCACAGACATTATCTCCAGGTATATGCTGTGTAATACTGCAGGCACTTGATGGCCAGGGGCGTAGCTACATGGGTAACAGGGGAAGCAGCTGCTTTGGGGCCCAAACTCAGAAGACGCCGATCTAGGATAAAAACTGAAACATGTTATTTTCATGACTCCTATATACAATGACATTATATATAGTGACACTAGTAGAAAATGGACCAAGTGGCTGCTGGGCCTCATCTGAGAGCACAATCTTGACTAGCCACAGGAGCAGGGATTGCACGAGAGAAGAGAGTTGTGAAAAGTTGCTGGGGTGGAGGCCAGTTCAAAAATTAGCTGTGGGGCCCAATTATTTCTAGTTACACCACTGCCGATGGCTATGGCACCCGCTCCGCTCCTGAGTGGGCGCCATATTTAAAGAGACAACATGCCCTGTACATGTACTATGCAAATTGTAAAGGGTTTAAGCACAACACAACATAATTGAACTGTCACAAAAATAATTTACTGCAGAAGGGCCATGTGTATTTCTTGCCTCTGATACAGAGTCAAGTGATGATGGCTCTCCATTCTTTCTGTTATCCTACTCATCCAAAGATAATGAGATACCCTCAAGAAAGCATCCCAGGACAATCATACTTGACACCTCTGAGAGAAATGAACCATATGGATCCCCCATCTGAAAACAATGAGTCTCACGTCTCCATGTACATGGGCAGCTCAGGTATTGAATTGGACATGACAGGGTGTAGTGGGAGACTTTTTTAAGTCAATTTTCAATGATGATTTTATTGGTCGGATGATATCCCAAACAAACTTGCATAGCCAGCAGTTCATTTCTCAAAATCCCACATAATTTTAGGCCCAGCCCCACAAAAAGACAAACTGAGCAGTGCCCATGACCTCAGTTTTGACTATCTGCTTGAAATTAGGTCCCTCATAGACCATTTCAGTGTCAAGTTTGCAGAAAAAAACACTCCCAAGAAGAGCATTTTCATAGATGAGTTACTAGTACATTTTAAAGGGAGGCTTCAATTCCACTAGTACCTGCCAAGTTAAAGAGGACAAACACCAGAGTATGGTGTAAGGATGTATAGGCTGTACAAAAGTATATTAGGTTACACCTACCCGAGTTAGGATATATGAAGGTAAGGACACCAGAACTGACCCCCTAGAATGCCTGTCCATCATGGGTGTTACTGGCAATATTTTACCACTTCTATCTGAATAATTGTTTTACGAGAGTTACATCAGGCCTCTACTGCAACTGTCTTCAGTTCCTGCTTGTTCTTGGGGCATTTTTCCTTCAGTTTCGTCTTCAGCAAGTGAAATGCATGCTCAATCAGATTCAGGTCCGGTGATTGACTTAGGCCATTGCATAACATTCCACTTCTTTCCCTTAATAAAACTCTTTGGTTGCTTTTGTAGTATGCTTTGGGTCATTGTCTATCTGCACTGTGAAGCGCCGTCCAATGAGTTCTGAAGCATTTGGCTGAATATGAGCAGATAATATTGCCCAAAATACTTCAGAATTCATCCTGCTGCTTTTGTCAGCAGTCACATCATCAATAAATACAAGAGAACCAGTTCAATTGGCCCACGCCATGACACTACCACCACCAGGCTTCACTGATGAGGTAGTATGCTTAGGATCATGAGCAGTTACTTTCCTTCTTCATACTCTTCTCTTCCCATCACTCTAGTACAAGTTGATCTTGGTCTCATCTGTCCATAGGATGTTGTTCCAGAACTGTGAACGCTTTTTTAGATGTCATTTGTCAAACTCTAATCTGGTCTTCCTGTTTTTGAGGCTCACCAATGGTTTCCATCTTGTGGTGAACCCTCTGTATTCACTCTGGTGAAGTCTTCTCTTGATTGTTGACTTTGACACACATGCACCTACCTCCTGGAGAGTGTTCTTGATCTGGCCAACTGTTGTGAAGGGTGTTTTCTTCACCAGGGAAATAATTTTTCGGTCATCCACCACAGTTGTTTTCCGTGGTCTTTTGGTGTTGCTGAGCTCACCGATGCGTTCCTTCTTTTTATGAATATTCCAAACAGTTGTTTTGGCCACACCTAATGTTTTTGCTATCTCTCTAATGGGTTTGTTGTGTTTTTTTCAGCCTAATGATGGCTTGCTTCACTGATAGTGACAGCTCTTTGGATCTACAAATCCATTGTAGTGGTGTATAGAGCCAAAAATGTTACAAATGTGTTGATGTCCCAATATTTATGGACCTGACTGTATCTCTCACTAGATATGCTTTTACCAGGATGGTGGAGTTTAAGAAGGAGATATGAAGGAGGACAGCTCTGCTGATGTGCCATGGTGACTGCAGACTACTCTTTCCCACAATGCTTTGCACCACCCACTATACAGCAGTCTTTAAAATAAGAAAAACAAGGTGCAATACAATATAACACTGCTAGATGGTGATATTACCACATTAATCACTACAGAACTAGTAAACCCTGGCTGACGTGAAATAGAATTAAATTCAAACCCTGCTGGGCAGAACATCCCTCAAGATAAAATTGCCATAGAATACAATATTTTCAACAAACAATGGTCTTTTCTGGGCCATCATAAGTTGAAACTAGACTAAACATACAATGCCTCAGACTCAGATCCAACCAGTCAAGGCCACTGCTCTGGTAAAATTGCTGTATTAGTTGGTAGTTAGCAGCTATTCCTGACTGTTATATGTAAGGACTTGTTTTATCTATCTTAGTTATCTGCTTATTTTTCTTAAATCTTATCTTTGATGGCATTTTGGGGCTTTGAAACCGATTACTCAACTTACAATGGTTTCAACATTAACGGTCGTCCTGGAACCAATGCATATTGCAATTTGAGGGATCACTTGTGCACAGCGATAGCAGCAACCCCATATGAGTATGAGGTACCAGTTCAGAGACTCCTAAACCAGACTGCATCATAGACTAGAATAAGTACATAGGAGGGATTGACTTGTCAGATGAAATTCAGAAGGTTCTAAAGGATCATGCAGAAATTGAGGTTGTGATACAAGAAACTGACTGAGTATATTATACAGATGGCATTGCATGGTACCTATATGTTACATCAATGTGCAGGTTAGAGGAGAATAATACTGAAATTTCAAGGGATGGTTGGTTCTCAAGGCCCCAATATTTGGGCTCCAGGAAGAGGGTGCCAATACTTCTGTTATTGAGGCCACACACGTTGTACCATGTGTGAGAAGGGCATGGTTTGGAAGAACTGATATCTGCCTTTGAAATGGTTAAACTCTGTGTGGTAAGCCTTGTGTGCATCTCTGGGAACTGAAGGGTTAACCCAGACACAGAATAAGCAGGGTTGATAGCCTGTTTTGTGTATGTTAGGCATAGCTAACATAGACAGATTGTAAAATATGTACTGGGACCTGCTTATACTGGAGTGAGTGAGGTTGGACAGTGGGATGCTCACTCCACCCGGGCTTCGGTCCTGTGCTTCCAGCCCACAGCTGAAAGTCACATAGGTCGTTAGGGCCTAACTTAAAGCTCACTGTAGAGCTGAGCAGTGTGGCCATACCTGGAGAAGCTGACTGCTGAACTACAGAGTGAATAAAAGGTATATCCTATACCAGGGGGTGGTGATAATGTCCAAGCAAGTGGCCAAAACCACACTGATATAGGTGGAAGAAAGGAGCGCCAAACTTCTATTCATAAAACATAAAATGAGTGGTGCTTAGAATCGGAAAGTAATACTTGCAATATTATTAGAGTAAATAAACCCAGGTGGTCACCATAACCGGGAATAAAGATTATGTGAACTGGAGAACCAGTAGATTATTGTGCTCAAATAAAATTAAACAAGAAGATGGAGGAGAAAAAGGTGGTAGTAATAGGGTCTATTTAAAATCTGCGATAAAAAGTATGGTAGATTGTGTAAATTATACACACATATAAAGTATAAGAACAATCATGTACCAAGTATAAAAAAGGAAATTGTGATTTTCCACTCACTTCACTAGGGGGCCAACTCCAGGATAAGCTCAAGACACCTGGGGTGGGTCCCCCCCCCGGGCAAGATCGCTCATAGAATGGTCGAGATCCAGGTAAGTATGCCAGGTATGCAATCAAGGTGGAAGAAGAGCAGCCGGATCGTCAACTTCATGCAAATCTCTCTTTATTGTGCAATTTAATATGCGTTTCAATGCGTTTCGGAGGTCTATCTAACACCCCCTTCATCAGGAGCAGATATAAAAGAAGTTTGTAAAATCTACAGGTATATATACACAAAGGTATAAAAAATAGCGGCGCCAAATCTTTGTGGGCAGGGCCCCTGGAAGTGACAGTCATCTACAGGTATAGGCCATTTGGTATATAAAATCATTACAAAAGACATAAGCATAAATATTGTTAAGAGAAATCCCAAATTACAAGCATATATAAATGTTCTAAATTGCTTAAAATTTAGTCTAATAACTGGACGGTAGCGGAAGTGACATTAAATTGAAATTAAACATCACAACCTCAACTTCATCACTCGCTATAATTCACACCATAGTGACATTAGGAAAATTATGAACAAACACTTGAACGTCCTTCTAAAGGATCCTATTATAGGTGCAACCATTCCCAAAACCTCCAAGCTCACTTTCAAGAGAGCCCAGACCCTGAAAAATATTTTGGCACCATCCTGCCCCAAATTACCAGGAGGTGACAGTATTGTGACAATAAAATCAAGCAAAAATCTGTCTAAGATGGGCTCCCATAGGTGTGGCATCAAAAGGTGCATGTGTTGCACCTCTTGTGGCAAACAACTAATCTTACCCCACCCTAGGGAATCTATCACTTTAAAACACAATATGACTTGTAGTACCACCAATATCTATTTTGAGCCCTTAGAAGGAATCGGATAACCTCTCCTTTTTTCTCCTTTTTTTATACGTACCCCACCCAATACTTACCATTTGTACCTGTGCGCCAAGCAGCTGGTCCTATGTCTAGTAAGGTACTATCGTGCTGTATTAGGTACTGGCTCAGCCGAAGCCTATTTGTTAAGGCTATGCTTTTGTTTAAATATCTAATTGTGAAATAAAAACACTTAAGTGCCCCACAGAGTAGTTTTTCCCCCTAAGTGCCCCTTCATGGTAGTTATGCCCCTTTAGTACCCCTAGACAGTAGTTATGCTCCCACACAGCAGTTATGCCCCCTTACTGCCCGCTTTACAGTAGTTATGCTCTCTTAGTGACTCCTATTACAGTAGTTATGCCCCCTTAGTGTCCATACAGAGTAGAATGCCCCCTTAGTCACCCACATTGAGTTTTGTTTTGCTATTAATACCTGCTGTGTGACAGAAAAAAAAACATTAAAAAAATTCACTTCCATTTTGCTTTTGCCTGAAGGGTTAAGAAATTTATTATATACAGTTTTAAATCCTTTCAGGGTAAGTTTTTAAAAGGTTATACATTATAGTGGTTTCTATAATATATGCCCCTGAAAGCTGCTTCAGATCCTAATTGGTCCGTATAGAAATAGGCTTTTGAAATTTTCTTGAAAATTTTGAAATGTGCTGCTAAACCTATAATCTTGAAAATAAACATAAAATTAAAAGTACATTTAAAAAATGATGCGAGCATAAAGTATTTACATGGTAAATCTTAAAAGGGCTTTCTGAGCCTTTTCGACTGATGACCTGTCCTCTGGATAGGTCATCAGTATCTGATTGGCGGGGCTCTGACACCCTGGGACCTCAGCCGGTCAGCTGTTTGAAATGGCACTGGCCTTCTCACAGCTTTTCCTAGGCAGTGTGATGTCATATTCATCAGTTAAATGGCCTAAGCACAGCTTAGCCCCATTGAAGTGAATGAAGATAAGCTGCAATACCAAGTACAGCCACTATACAGTGTCTATGGAGCTGTGCTTGGTGAACTAAGACAAAATAGTCTCAGAATCACTGGGATATGTATGTAAATGTACTCTCAGGTCAATACCATATAAAGTGACACAGTGTCAAACTTGAAAAACAGGGCTGGACCCTCAAGTCCTTGATTAGTCTGATAACTTATTGTGGCAATATGGGTGATTTGTGTCATGAAAAAAGTAGAGCACACAATGCAGAAAAAGAGGGTAGGATTAGTGGAGTTTTTTTAGCCATATATATTAATACAACCTTGAGTGGGTGTATTCGCCTAAAGTGCTGAGTGCTGCATTCCACTAGATGTGTGTCATGTAATTTAGTTAGTAACTAGTACTTAGTAATTAGTAAATTACACAAAGCGCCTCCAACTGTTACTGTATATTTGCTAGGGATACCTTATTACTCCCCATTTATCACTCTGCCCACTAGTGACTACATAGAAGAAAGGGGACCTCAAAACAGTAGTTCAAAATGTCCCTCATTGTAGTAGCAGGTTTTGACACCCAGAATAGGCATTTGTTTCTCTCTCCACATCTTTTCAATGACCATTGGGACAATTCTCCACCCATTGCCTGCTAATAATACAGATCTATTGGAAAAAAGAGTCCTGCACCTAGGATTTCACTAACCAGTAGCAAAGGATTTTAAAGAGCTGTATGGCAGATGCATGGCTTGAATCTATGGTATGTACACTTTTGTGTACAGATAAAATTTCTCATCAGTTTTGCCATTAAAAGACTACTATTAGTACTAGTATTGGTCCAGGAGGTGTTTTTAGCCTTCTTAGTCTAAACTTTTTATATATTCTTGAAGGGGCCCACTATCTTAAAGGGGCGGTCTAGGTAACATGGCTGATTTCTAACAAAAACAGCACCCCACCGGACCACCGGTTGTGTGTGGCATTGCATCTCCTCTCCATTCACTTCAATGGAACTGAGCTTCAATTCCAAACACAATCGATGGATAGATCTGGACACTGTTACTAAAAGAATGCAATTTCTTTAAGACTTTGAACTATGAAAAGGTAGTGATTCCATCTGTAGCTCCACAACCATTCATTGTTCAAGATCTGTATCTGCATTGCAAATTGTAGACCTTTGGTCATATTATCACGACCGGCGTGCTGATCACATACGTGACGCAAAGGGAGGGAAAAGGAAGGCCCTGTCCAAGGGAGAGGGAAAGATGGTGACCCCTAACTCACCTAGAGGCTGGCACCTGACTGCCCTGACGTCCCTAGACGGGTCTCTCACCCGTACGCCGATCACGTTCCTAAAACTCTGGCTTTCCCTAAAATGAGCCCTATGTAGTGAATAGGTCAAGAAACAGCACTATTTTTAGACATAGGTATAACGGAGTCAGACGTGGCTCTTGACACCCTTGTGACAGTACCCCCCTTTCCACGAGGGGCCTCCGGACACTCAGGACTAGGTCTCTCAGGATGAGAGGCATGTAAAGCCCGAACTAACCTGTCGGCGTTTACCTCAGACGCTGGAACCCACATTCTTTCCTCGGGACCGTAACCCCTCCAATGCACCAGATATTGAAGAGAGCGGCGGACCCGACACGAATCAACAATTTTGGATATTTGAAACTCTAGATTACCATCCACAACAACAGGAGGGGGAGGCAGCGGTGACGGTTCTAGAGGTGGAACATACTTCTTGAGTAACGACTTATGGAAGACGTTATGGATTTTAAAAGTTTGAGGTAGCTCCAGGCGAAAAGCCACAGGGTTAATGATGGCTACTATTTTGTAAGGACCAATGAACCTAGGACCCAGTTTCCAAGAGGGAACCTTTAACTTAATATTCCTAGTAGATAACCACACATAGTCATTTACTCCTAGGTCCGGACCTGGCAACCGTTTCTTATCAGCCATGCATTTATATTTACCTCCCATATTTTTCAAGTTAGCTTGCACTTTCTGCCATACAGATGAAAGAGATGACGAAAACCGTTCCTCTTCGGGAACCCCAGAAGACCCCCCCCTCTTTGAAAGTACAGAATTGGGGATGAAAACCATATGCACCAAGAAATGGTGACTTGCCAGTGGATTCCTGACGGCGATTATTTATAGCAAACTCGGCTAACGGTAAATATGATGACCACACCTCTTGGTTTTCAGACACAAGATATGTCTCAAGGTTTTGGTTGGTACGCTCAGTCTGTCCATTCGACTGAGGATGGAAAGCTGAGGAAAAGGACAAGTGTACCCACAAATGGGAACAAAAAGCTTTCCAAAACTTAGAAATAAACTGGGTTCCTCGATCCGAAACAACATCGGAAGGGACCCCGTGAAGCTTCACGATTTCACTGATGAATACCTGAGCAAGAGTCTTCACATTAGGTAGTGCAGGTAACGCAATAAAGTGTACCATTTTGCTAAACCTGTCTACTACTACCAAAATAACTGTTTTACCCGCAGACAAAGGTAAGTCAGTGATGAAATCCATTGACAGATGTGTCCATGGCCTATTGGGAATGACAAGTGGCAATAAAGACCCTGCAGGACGTGTATGAGAGACTTTAGCGCGTGCACAAGTAGAACAAGTAGACACAAAATCCATTACATCCTGACGCAACCTTGGCCACCAAAAATGACGAGACAATAGCTCCAAGGTTGCTTTACTACCCGGGTGCCCAGCAAGTGCCGAATTATGATGTTCCTTTAATAATTCGAGACGCAGGTTTAACGGTACAAACAATTTCTCTGAGGGACAAGAGACCGGGGCGTCCCCCTGGGCCTCTAACACCTTCCCCTCCAGAACAGAGTGTACAGCGGAGACAACCACTCCTCTTTGTAGAATGGGTACCGGATCACCCACATTACCCCCTCCAGGGAAACTACGAGATAATGCGTCTGCCTTGGTATTTTTTGCCCCAGGACGATAGGTGATGAAAAAATTAAACCTGGTAAAAAATAGAGACCACCTAGCTTGTCTAGGGGTGAGACGCTTAGCTGATTCGAGGTACAGAAGGTTTTTGTGGTCCGTAATCACAGTGACGGGGTGGATTGCCCCCTCTAAAAAGTGACGCCATTCTTCAAATGCTAGTTTAATAGCTAATAGTTCCCTATTGCCAATATCATAGTTCTTCTCCGCTTCAGATAGTTTTTTAGAAAAGAAAGCACAAGGATGCCATTTGCCAGGAGACGGACCCTGAGACAGTACAGCCCCCACTCCCACCTCTGACGCATCTACTTCAACAATAAAAGGCTGGGAGACATCAGGTTGGATCAGTACCGGTGCCGAGATAAACCTCTCTTTTAGAGAGGAAAATGCCATTTTGGCGGCGTCAGACCATATAGAAAAATCAGTCCCCTTCCTAGTCATGTCAGTAAGGGGTTTGACAATCACAGAATAGTTTTTAATGAATTTTCTATAGAAATTTGCGAAACCCAAAAACCGTTGCAGTGCTTTAAGGTTCTCAGGAAGATCCCAATCTAGAATTGCCTGGACTTTCCTAGGATCCATACGGAAACCTGAAGCAGATAATAGATATCCCAGGAACTGTATCTCCTGAACGGCAAAAACACACTTCTCAATTTTCGCATATAATTTATTCGTCCGTAGGACCTGCAGTACCTGTCTGACATGTACCTCGTGTGTCTTCAGATCAGACGAGTAAATTAAAATATCATCTAGGTATATCACCACAAACCACAAACTGCCGATAAGATGACTAAAAATGTCATTAACAAAATGTTGGAAGACAGCAGGAGCATTGGTCAGACCGAAAGGCATGACTAGATTTTCATAATGCCCCTCCGGGGTGTTAAAGGCTGTCTTCCACTCATCCCCTTCCTTGATACGAATCAGATTGTAGGCCCCCCTAAGATCAAGTTTGGAGAACCACTTAGCACCCGCAATCTGATTAAACAGGTCAGGAATAGAGGAAGAGGGCATGGGTCTCGGATGGTTATCCGGTTTAGTTTGCGGAAATCTAGGCAAGGACGCAGGCCCCCATCTTTCTTTTTAACAAAGAAAAACCCTGCAGCCACGGGTGATGAAGAGGGTCTGATGTGTCCCTTAGCCAGACTCTCAGAGATCTAATCTTTCATGGCTTGTCTCTTGGGACCCGAAAGATTATATAACATGGTCTTGGGTAATTTCGCACCGGGAATCAGGTTAACCGGGCAATCATAAGGACGGTGAGGTGGTAACTCCTGACACCCCTTTTCAGAGAACACGTCCTCAAAGTCTGAAACAAAAGTAGGTAGAGTAGCTATGGAGGCGACTAAGCAATTGCTATTTAAGCAATTTTCTCTGCAATGCTCACTCCACTCCAATATCTCCCTGGCCTGCCAATCCACCACCGGATTGTGCGCTACAAACCAGGGAAGACCCAATACCACAGGAGAGGGAAGGCCCTCCAGAACATAACATGATAGACACTCGTTATGGTGGTCCCCTACCCGAAGGTGTAAGTTATTATCAATGTGAGTAAGGTTTCTCTGAGACAGAGGAGCAGAATCAATAGCGAATATGGGAATAGGTCTCTGTAGCGTACAGAGAGACAAACCCATAGTGCGGGCAAAATGGGCATCTATCAATTTTACCCCTGCTCCACTGTCTAGAAAGAAAGAAATAGTCTCCGTCTTAACACCAAAAACAACAACCGCTGGCAACACAAATTGAGATGTTCGTATGGAGGAAATGTATACGCCCCGGCTGACATCCTCCACACAGCCTGGGGTTAGTAGTTTTCTGACGGTCTTTTTGTTTTTGAGTAAGGAAGGACAGACAGAAAAAACAAACCCCACCCCTACGGCGAGCCTCAGGAGGACGGACCTAACGAGTAGTTCCTCCTAGCTGCATAGGCTCTTATAGGTCCGTACAGACTAACTGCTGCTTGGGAGGGGTTACCAATTGCTCAGGATCTTTCAATCTGCCCCTAAGACGTCTATCTATTCTGATAGAAAGGGACATAACTGCATCAAGGGAAAAGGGGGTCTCATACAGCGCAAGCGCATCCTTAACCCTTTCGGATAACCCAGAGCAAAACTGACTCCTGAGAGCCGGATCGTTCCACTGGGTATCCGTAGCCCACCTACGAAACTCTGATCAATACTCCTCTGCTGGCCGATCTCCCTGTAGGAGTCTCCGTAACTTAGACTCAGCCAGGGTGACTCGGTCAGGGTCATCATATATGAGACCCAAGGCCCCAAAAAATGCATCCACTGACCGGAGAGCCTGGGAATCAGTGGGTAAAGAGAACGCCCAGGATTGCGGGTCCCCCTGAAGCAGGGAAATAACAATCCCCACCCGCTGTTCTTCATTACCAGAGGAGTAGGGGCGCAGCCTAAAATATAACTTACAGGCCTCACGGAACATTACAAATTTGTCCCTTCCCCCAGAAAATCTGTCAGGAAGAACAACCTTGGGTTCCGGAGCAACCTGGTTACCCATAGCAACTGCAGGACTTGCGGTCTGCTGCAATTGCTGCTGTTGCTGGAGGACCGACGCTTTCAATCCTGCCACCTCCAAAGACAGGCCTTGAAGTTGCCCTGTTAAAGCAGCAATAGGATCCATGCTAGATTCTAAATAGGCAGAAGAGAAAAGAAAAAAAAAATAAGGACCAGATATAATATCACGACCGGCGTGCCGATCACATACGTGACGCAAAGGGAGGGAAAAAGAAGGCCCTGTCCAAGGGAGAGGGAAAGATGGTGACCCCTAACTCACCTAGAGGCTAGCACCTGACTGCCCTGACGTCCCTGGACGGGTTTCTCACCCGTACGCCGATCACGTTCCTAAAACCCTGGCTTTCCCTAAAATGAGCCCTATGTAGTGAATAGGGCAGTGGGAACACTAGTCCGCACCACTAACACTAAAGGGAAACACTAGGGAGAAGACAGACAATACTGACAAAACACATAATCCCAGGTGGGCGACAACAAACAACCAACAGGGATCCGGAGGGTAACAGTCTGGTACGACAACCAGGGATAACAGCAACTCAGCTCCAGTGGGTCAGTATAGAAGTCCAGGCAGGAAGCTCTATATCTGGCAACCAGAGAAGTGGGAGAGGGGAATATAAGGAGGTTGGGAGTGCTGGACAAGAAACAGCTGAGGAGAAGAAGCTACAGATCCCTGAGTGAGACAAAAGAGATTACAAGACAAACCCCCAAAAGCTACCATTAAGAAACAGCACTATTTTTAGACATAGAGCGCGCAGCCACTCGCTGCGACTTCCTGACCCCGGGTATAACGGAGTCAGACGTGGCTCTTGACACCCTCGTGACACATATGCTACAAGAACTTCATCTCAAAGCCTGATCATTAACATAAGACTCTATTGCGCAAAGTCTTAGCGTGGCGAAAAGTACATAGCTAGCAAGTCTTATCCAAAGAAAAGTCACAATCATGCACTATCCTGTCAGTGTGCACTAATATCATTCATCCCCCTGGTTAAATGGATTTCTCAAATGTAGTGGACAGGCACCTTAAACGTCCAACACAAAATCAGCTGTAGTGCAATTCTGTCATCTATACGCCAGTGCTCATTACCTAAGCAACCCATTACCTCTGACTAGAATATGACTATGGCTGGTATGACATTTGATGACTTGCAGTTAAGTTTTTAATGGGATGCTATGCTTTGTTTAATGCTCCAGGCAATAAGATATAAGGATAGGTAGTAACAATGATATTAAATTCTTATGAAGTACAAGCCAGTGATGATGTACTACATGACACCAAATACCAACAGCAGGAAAATTGCCACCATAGAAAAAGTAAATAAAATCTTGCTGGCATTTAGGTTTTACTAGTAACTTGTCTGAGAGAATTATATCCTTCCTTTAGATGTCTTTAGCTATGCTCCACAATCTTTCATTATGTCAGCAAATACTAAGCTGTGTGCTTGCCTTAATAATATCACCCTACAGTAGAATATCAGCATGATATCTACAAGCGACCATATAAACCCCCATTTTTAAATAACATTACACATCCAGAAAAGATACATTTATGAAAGAGTCTATTAGACATTGAAGTCTATATTAGGCATTTAAGTGATCTGCTCTAAAGTAATTTACCATAGACCATATTCTATTCTGTGCAGATCCTTTTAATCACTGTCCGGCTCTATAAATATAGGTGTATATATGTTGATGCAACCATCTTCAGTAAAAGATAATACTGCAGGCACACTAAGGCTGGGTTGTTGCCGTAATATAGATGCAAAAGCAGAACCTCTGATCTCCCTGTGAAACATGATAATAACCCTAAACTTAGCAATACATCCACAAAGAAATGGTTGTAAAATGAAGAAAATGAAGGATCCTTTAATGGCCATGGTGTGGGACAAAAATTCTTCTTATAAGCAATGCTTTCTGGAGTTTGCTTCTGCCAAAGGAAAAAGCAATAAGTAATAAATTATAGCAAAGTCTATTTATAATTTTTGTGTCCTGTTGTATATGTAAGAGTGTGAGGAGGTGATTACCATGGAAGAGAACCTACAGTACTTACATTAGATTTTCCATCTTGATGAATTGAAAAGTAAGGTTCGATAACGCCATATTCACTTTATATCTAGGCTTATGATCAGCTCACTACGTACTGCAGTATGATTGGACACGGTTGCATATTTTGTGTCATAGTTTTTAATTTCACTTTGGGTTCTTAATAGTATTTTAAATTGTTTTGAATGCTGTTTATGAAAGCTGTTCTGAAGGACATTACCAGGTGGACTGGGGATACATACTCTTCTGGCTTGCACATTTAAGCACGATCAACAAATGTATGGTAACTTTTTCCTTAGTGACTTTGGTTAGGGTGGTTTCAATGGAGAGGTCAATTCATTAGGTTGCTTTGACTATCACAAGATGGTTTATCTCCTAATTACAGACTAAAATGTTGTAAGCAGCAGAAGTCAGAAATGTAAGAAATCAAAATGCACTGATATTTAGAATAAAATACAAGTTGCAAAATTATTAGAACCTATTATTATTAAACATTTGTTACTCTGCACAAGAGGTGCTTAGGAGTTATGAGGATGACAAAGCCTGAATTAGTTTGCAACTGTTTGTAGTCAAGTGCCACTGTCATGCTCCACTTAGGCAGTTGGCTAATCTCTATAGTTTGCCACGTCCAGTTATTGTGGCAGCCAGACCTCACCTGGTCCTGAACCTATGGCTGATACATTTCTATAATGTCCTGGGCCATCACTTTCTTGCTCCTTCAGTTTTTTGCATGGTGCTCTTTCTGCTAGACACCTTTATATTGATTTTATCTCCTGCTTTTGATCTTCCCTGCTATATGCACAGCGTAATAGCCTTCCTAGTACATAGCCTTTACTTTCTTTTCTTCACATCCTTCCCAAAACCTACTTTAAAGGCATTGTCCGCTTTTTTATATTGAAGACCTATTCTCAGGATAGGTCAGCAATATGTGATGGGCAGGGGGACGGCTCCTGACCCCCCTGCCAATCAGCTGTTTGGAGAGAAAGCAGCTTTTGTACAAGTGCTGCCTTCTCTTCATTGTTTACCTGATCACTGTCTCAACCACATCGGTGATCAGGTGTAATTACAACAAAGCCATCCTACTCACTTCAATTTAAAAAAAAAGTATTGATTTTATATCAAATTAGAGTAGACCACTATAGAACAATGCAGGCAAACAGCTTCCTTTTAGAAGGACTTTAGTTCAACAACTGAGCTGTGATGGTCTGCTAAGTACAATAAAAAAAAAATATATATATAAAATAATTATTTAAAGCAGGACTGAACAAAATTTTTGTGATCTGTACAAATTTTATTGTGCAGGGAGGGGGAGTATATAAGCTGTGATCTTCACCCATTTTGAATGGTGGACCCTGTGTTATCTGTATTTAGATAATGGTTTTCACTGTAATCCAGTTAGCGATGAAAATGACATTACTACTGAATTCATTTCTACTGAAAAGGAAGTGTCAGTGTATTATTAGGCTTATTGGTCAGAATGAAAACTAGAGGAATATATATAATGGATATTGACAAAGAAAATTGAAACATCACAAGAAACTGTAAAAAAAATATGTGCTAAAAAAAGCTCAAGATTGTATGGATTGTATTGTATTGAGTATTAAGAAACCTGGACTTGTGGCTGTACCTTTCAGCTTGAGAACAATTATGGCAGTGCAGTGGGGCCTAAGAGTGAACATACACAAGATGAATGTTTTCAGATTCTGACCATTTTGACCAACAATTGTTTAGAAATTACATGTAAATGATTAATTGCAATGGCCAAAATCAGACTGTTGTCGGCCAAAAATGTGACCTGTCAGGTTGGATTTTTATGGTCACTGTTGGCTGAAAGTTGAAGTATATTCCATGGTTAGCTGAATTCAAAATTTGCCACTTAAACTCAATCTGTTTCTTTAGGTTTTTTTAAAAGTATCCATTGATTTATCAGCATTGTTGATGGTTGGATCATTTGTACAAACAATGCAATTAGTCAGCCATATTCCACCCAATACTTTTCTCATGTATATGGAACCAAGGCCCATGTTATTCATTATGATTAACATGGGCAACAGAGAAGATTAGGTAATTAATGGTGGCAAGACAGCAGCGAGAGACCAGAAAGCAAGATAAAGACAGCAAATACAGATGCATATTCATATACACACATCACACACCATCTACTGTGGCAGGATAATGAACAATGCAGAAAAAACATTTGCACAAATGTTTAGGTTTACTTGGAATAAATTTCTTTTCTATAACTGGAGCCTGTATTAAAACAAAAGCTCATAGTTACATCAATAATAGCCAATAGATTGTTCCTAATGTGCTATTCATCATTCCTGTATAAATCTGTCTGGCTTTCCTTTGTTAGCCCTTTTAGAAAAAAAGATCTATTAGTGGATTGGTTATTATGGAGAAATATGTCACCTCCTATAAAAGCCACTACATGTAAAGTCCATGCATTAGACCCTGTTGATTTTGCCCCTGCATTATCTGAATAATCCCAGGTTCCTGTGGAAACAAAATCCATGCAGCACATAATGAGAAAATTATTTTCCCTGTGCTTATTTTGTTGGCACTTGCAGTTTGGTTGGATGTGAGATAGATGAAACATTTGCATCAACTATCTGCATAATGAGCCCTATACCGAGTGATTGCAGCGCATGCAAACGACAGGGTGGCATGTTTTCAGTTTTAATGGGGACACTCAGAAAACTTCCAATCTTTCTTGACATTTCTTATAGCAAAATAAATGTAGTCTTGGCTGGAGTGTCTATTATGAAAATAAGAGAGGAGCAAGTCAATTATATTTCAATGACTGAATAGCCAGGGGTCCTCATTAAAATGATCAGAAAAGGCTTCAGTGTTGCTTTCCTATATGTAGCCACTGATTAAGTTGTAGAAGAATGACATGGCCTTTTTGTTTTGGAGAAATACAGAGTAAGCCCTGGTGCATCGCCAGCCCAGCCAGCCAGCCAGAAATTGTTGACACTTACTAAAGTGAGATATATAGAGAATGAAAGAGAAGTTGCTACTTATGGGGTCACAGACTCCTAATAAATGCAGAAGGACTTGCAGCTGTTTTGCTAGAGACAGTAACAGCAAGTTTTACAGTTGCACTAGACCCACATAAAATGCCTGTGGTAGGGTGGTGATATGGTTAGTTGTGTTTTCTGCTTGATTCTCCTAAATCTAAATCTCTGTGTACCAGGAATTTTTACTTGCTGCCTGTTCCCTAGTGAATTCATATATAGTAATAATCTCCAATTCTGACTGTGTAGCATGAAAGTGGAAATAATAATTTGTTTTATTCTTTAATTGACGTTAACTTTGACCTTAGTATTAAAAAAAGTAAAAAAATAAGCCTCTTTTTGGATATAAATCTTTATAAAATTTTACAAGTGATTTTTTACTTTCATCATACATATTTTTTTCCCTAAAATCACAGAATAACTTCTATTGTATTATTATAAGACTTTTGTATCCAAATATGTTTGATAGTTATATTTAAATAGTATGTTGGACAGTACTTTATAATTCATGTGGCGTACCCATCTAATACGTATTTTTGTCTTCATTAACATAAAAACACATGCCATGGGAATGTAAAAAATAAACAAAAAAATTATATATATATATATATATATATATCACACACACACATTTTTAAATACATTTTTCACATTTGTCAATACTTATAATTAATTTTTTTCCATTTTTATGGTATGCGTTTTAATATTAATGAAGACAAAAATGTCCAGCTGTCAGTTATCCATATGCCCGGATAATGTCAATGGGAAAAAGTCTGCAAATGTCCAAATGTCAACCAGTATAGTCAGATTAAGATGTCTGTTCACAGTGATTAACATATTACAGATAAGTATAGCCTCAATGTAGGAAATTCAATAATTATAATAATTGATTCAGGAAAATATTGTTAAAAAGTGATACTATAAGCATGACTTAATGGCTACTGAGCTTATTTTTAACCTACCCTTCAACCTGTGTGTTATCAGAATAATTGGCCTTTTAGTTGATTTGACTAACTGACATCAGGGCCACTAATAATTATCTATGGCAGCTTTTTATTTCTTAGTTTTATATTAGAATATGCAACTAATGAGTGTGTCTAGAGCAAAATAAAAAGAATGGTGAAACCCTAAAGTATCATTTTAATGATTCCCCTGGAGTTGTGATCTCATATATATGAACGTAACACAGACATTTAATTAAATTAAAAGCACACATGGTCAAGAATCTCATTACCGATAGACTTAATTTTGTTGATTTTTGCCAATATTATAATAATGCCATGACAAGCTTTCAGATTTATTTATGTATCTGTATTCTAATTATAATTAGATACAATACGTTAACTTGATAATCGTATCTCCAGGTCAAGGCTCTTTACCTATTGAGAATGTATATGGAGAATTGTAAAATAATCGTAAGGCGTATTTCGATGAATCAGTGACTACGAGACACAATAAAGGAAGCTTTATATTTGAAGGTCAGATGCCGCAGAGTGACATTTTTGGATTTAAGAACAGCAGATTCCAGTACTAGGGTGAGTTTTAATTGTATGCATGGGCTATTTAATTCTTATGTAGATTTTGTTTTACTACTGTATATTGGCATATAGCCTGAGTACCAGTACTGATTGTTACATGGTACTGTTACACTATATTCACTTATTGTTATACTGTATTCACTGTGA
This sequence comes from Bufo gargarizans, assembly GCF_014858855.1. Classification (NCBI taxonomy): domain Eukaryota; kingdom Metazoa; phylum Chordata; class Amphibia; order Anura; family Bufonidae; genus Bufo; species Bufo gargarizans. The sequence goes on from NC_058083.1 coordinate 255,503,090, forward strand.
TCTTCTCTGGTGTACTTAATAATTGACACACATTGAGATATAATCAAAGTATATACAAGGTTGACTAATTTGGATTTCAAATATCTCTGGGAACCACAGTAATAATTACAGCCAGAAATCCATACAGAAAAGCCTTTTGTTTCTGCACCAAATTATAATTTTGGTAAAATACATTCATTTATTGTACAGCCAAGAGCTTTAAACCACCTTTCAGATACCCTTCATTGGTTTATTTCTTGTGCATGGTACATACAGTTCTATAATAAATGAAATATAAATTAAAGCGCTATTTTTTTCACCAATAGTCTATAAGAACTGTATAGCATTATTTTAACCAATACTTTCAATATAATCTGATTTGTGATTGCAAGAATTTAACACAGTAGTGCACATAACACTCCTGATTTCATTATTTAATATATCACTTAGATGTCTATTGTCGTGTTTTCTTTACCAGGAGCTTGAAGTCTACATCTACTATTAAATTAGCAAGTTTACTGTTTCATTATACTACATGCAAATTATAAAATACATTTTGTCCTTGTCTTAAATAGGATAACAAAAGACATGTATATAATGAAAAAAGCCAATAAAAATGCATAAACATACAAAATTTGCTCTTCATTTATACTATAAATAGATATACCACAGTGATATACCATATAACATATACAGTATATAACATTAAAACTGCTATGAAAAGAATATACAGTGAATATAAAAAGTCTACGCGCCCCTGTTAAAATATCAGGTTTCTGTGATGTAAAAAAATGAACTTTTTCCACCTTAAGGACCAAGCCATTTTTTGCAAATCTGACCAGTGTCACTTTATGTGGTGATAACTTTAAAACGCTTTGACTTATCCAGGCCATTCTGAGATAGTTTTTTTTCGCCACATATTGTACTTCATGACACTGTTAAAATGGAGTAAAAAAAATCTTTTTTAGTTATATAAGTTTCAATTTCTCTACTTCTATAATACATAGTAATACCTCCAAAAATAGTTATTACTTTACATTCCCCATATGTCTACTTCATGTTTGGATCATTTTGGGAATGATATTTTATTTTTTGCGGATGTTACAAGGCTTAGAAGGTTAGAATTAAATCTTGAAATTTCTCAGAGATTTTCAAAAAACAACTTTTTAAGGACCAGTTCAGGTCTGAAGTCACTTTGTGAAGCTTACATGATAGAAACCACACACAAATGACCCCATTCTAGAAACTACACCCCTCAAGTTATTCAAAACTGATTTTACAAATGTTGTTAACCCTTTAAGTGTTCCACAAGAATTAATGGAAAATAGAGATACAATTTCAAAATGTCACTTTTTTTGGCAGATTTTCCATTTTAATATTTTTTTTCCGTTAAAAAGCAAGGGTTAACAGCCAAACAAAACTCATTATTTATGGCCCTGATTCTGTAGTTTACAGAAACACCCCATATGTGGTCGTAAACTGCTGTACTGGCACACGGCAGGGCGCAGAAGGAAAGGAATGCCATACGGTTTTTGGAAGGCAGATTTTGCTGGACTGTTTTTTTTTTTACACCATGTCCCATTTGAAGCCTCCGTGATGCACCCCTAGAGTAGAAACTCCAAAAAAGTGACCCCATCTAAGAAACTACACCCCTCAAGGTATTCAAAACTGATTTTACAAACGTCGTTAACCCTTTAGGTGTTCCACAAGAATTAATGGAAAATAGAGATACAATTTCAAATTTCACTTTTTGGGCAGATTTTGCATTTTAATCAATTTTTTCCAGTAACAAAGCAAGGGTTAACAGCCAAACAAAACTCAATATTTATGGCCCTGTTTCTGTAGTTTACAGAAACACCCCATATGTGGTCGTAAACTGCTGTACGAGCACACGGCAGGGCACAGAAGGAAAGGAATGCCATACGGTTTTTGGAAGGCAGATTTTGCTAGACTGTTTTTTTTTTTTACACCATGTCCCATTTGAAGCCCCCCTGATGCACCCCTAGAGTAGAAACTCCAAAAAAGTTATACCATTTTAGAAAACTACCGGAATAGGGTGGAAGTTTTGTTGGTACTAGTTTAGGGTACATAGGATTTTTGGTTGCTCTATATTACACTTTTTGGCAAGGTAACAAGAAATAGCTTTTTTGGCACCTTTTTTTGTTTGTTATTTACAACATTCCTCTGACAGGTTAGATCATGTGGTATTTTTATAGAGCAGGTTGTCACAGATTCGGCGATACCTAATATGTATACAATTTTTTAATTTATGTACGTTTTACACAATGATTTCATTTTTGAAACAAAAAAATCATGTTTTAGTGTCTCCATAGTCTGAGAGCCATAGTTTTTTAAGTTTTTGGGTGATTATCTTAGGTAGGGTCTCATTTTCTGCAGGATGAGATGAAGGTTTGATTGGCACTATTTTGGGGTGCATATGACTTTTTGATCGCTTGCTATTACACTTTTTGTGATGTAAGATGACAAAAATTGCCTTTTTTCCTTTTTTTTTACGGTGTTCATCTGAGGGGTTAGGTCATGTGATATTTTTATAGAGCCTGTCGATACGGACGCGGCGATACCTAATATGTATACTTTTTTTTATTTATGTAAGTTTTACACAATAATATCATTTTTGAAACAAAAAAAAAATCATGTTTTAGTGTTTCCATAGTCTAAGAGCCATAATTTTTTCAGTTTTTGGGAGATTGTCTCAAATAGGGGCTCATTTTTTGCGGGGTGAGGAAACGATTTTATTGGCACTATTTTGGGGTGCATATGACTTTTTGATCGCTTGCTATTAGACTTTTTGTGATGTAAGGTGACAAAAAAAATTGTTTATTTAGCACAGTTTTTATTTTTTACGGTGTTCAATTGAGGGGTTAGGTCATGTGATATGTTTATAGAGCTGGTCGATATGGATGCAATGATACCTAATATGTCTATATGTCTTTTCCCTACTTTTTTAAACTTTTTTTACTTTATTTTTGGAAAATTACGCTTTTTTTACTTGAAACTTTAATTGTTTTTTGTAAAACTTTAATTTTATAAACTTTTTCTTTCACTTTATTTTTTGTCCCACTATGGGACAGAGTCTGATCCTTGTTTCAATACTGCACAATACATCTGTATTGTGCTGTATTGGACTGTTAGTGTCTTACACTGTAAGACGCTATCAGTTTCCTAGGAGACCCAGCCTCTGTAGATAACAGGCCCCAAGCCTCGGAATGGCTTGGGGCTGCCATGGCAGCGATCGAGTCCCCACCACAGCACAGCGGGGACCTGAAGAATCAGGTGAGGGAGCGCAAACCTCCCATATGCCGCAGTCAGTGCTGACCGCGGCATATGAGGGGTTAATCCACCAGCATCGGCGTTATCGCTGATGCTGGTGGATGCAGCAGGGATCCGGCGGTCAGTAACCGCCGGATCTCTGCTGCTGATGCGGGGGACCGCATGCGGGACCTCGAGCGCTAAGTGCCAGTGTTTGAGGACGAGCATTCTTGTCCTGGGTTATTAAGGTTTTAATGTGACCTATAAACTGTACAACTCAATTAAAAAACAAAGAAATCTTTTAGGTAGAGGGAAGAAAAAAATATAAAAATAAAATAATATGGTTGCATAAATGTGCACACCCTTAAACTAATACTTTGTTGAAGCACCTTTTGATTTTATTACAGCACTTTGTCTTTTTGGGTATGAGTCTATAAGCATGGCACATTTTGATTTGGCAAAATTTCCCCACTCTTCTTTGCAAAAACACTCCAAATATGTCAGATTGCGAAGGCATCTCCTGTGCATAGCCCTCTTCAGATCACCCCACAGATTTTCAATCGGATTCAGGTCTGGGCTCTGGCTGGGCCATTCCAAAACTTTAATCTTCTTCTGGGGAAGCCATTCCTTTGTTGATTTGGATGTATGTTTTGGATGAAGTTCCTCTTCATGTTCAGCTTTTCTAGCAGAAGCCTGAAGGTTTTGTGCCAATATTGATTGGTATTTGGAATTGTTCATAATTCCCTCTAGGTTAACTAAGGCCCCAGTTCCAGCTGAAGAAAAACAGCCCCAAAGCATTATGCTGCCACCACCATGCTTCACTGTGGGGATGGTGTTCTTTTGGTGATGTGCAGTGTTGTTTTTGGGCCAAACATATCTTTTGGAATTATGGCCAAAAAGGTCAACCTTGGTTTCATCAGACCATAACACCTTTTCCCACATGCTTTTGAGAGACTTCAGATGTGTTTTTGCAAAATGTAGCCTGGCTTGGATGCTTTTCTTCGTAAGAAAAGTCTTTCGTCTTGTCACTCTACCCCATAGCCCAGACATATGAAGAATACGGGAGATTGTTGTCACATGTACCACACAGCCAGTACTTTCCAGATATTCCTGCAGCTCCTTTAATGTTGCTGTAGGACTCCTGGTAGCCTCACAGACCAATTTTCTTCTCGTCTTTTCATCAATTTTGAAGGGACGTCCAGTTCTTGGTAATGTCACTGTTGTGCCATATTTTCTCCACTTGATGATGACTGTCTTCACTGTGTTCCATGGTATATCTAATGCCTTGGAAATTCTTTTGTACCCTTCTCCTGACTGATCCCTTTTAACAATGAGATCCCTCTGATGCTTTGTAAGCTCTCTGTGGACCATGGCTTTTGCTGTGGGATGCGACTAAGAAAATTTCAGGAAAGACCAACTAGAGCAGCTGAACTTTATTTGGGGTTAATCAGAGGCAATTTAAATGATGGCAGGTGTATGCTGACTCCTATTTAACATGATTTTGAATGTGATTGCTTAATTATGAACACAGCTACATCCCCAGTTATAAGAGGGTGTGCACACTTATGCAACCACATTATTTTTTGTTTTCTTCCCTCCACCTAAAAGATTTCAGTTTGTTTTTCAAATGTGTTGTACAGTTTATAGGTGTCACGACCGCTATCCCAGCAGCAGTCGTGTCGCACCAGACGGAGAGGAAGGGGGACCCTTATCTACGGATGGGAAATAGAATGGTCACCCCTGACTAACCCTAAGCTGGCACCTGTCTGCCCTGATACCCTAGACGGGATGTGAACCCGTGCAGCGAGCAGGATGCCTAAACCCTTAGTCACCCTAACAAGACTAGCCTGGGGAAAGGCAGATGGGAGCACTAGTCACCATCACTCACGTCTAGGAGAACAACAGGGGAAGACAGCAACAAACAAACAAACAATCTATAACATAGACTTATCCAGTCACGAGCAGAGAAGGTGATCCCAACAACGACAGTCCACGCCAGACCAGAGCTCCACGGCAATACCGTCAAACGATCTCCTCCAAAGGTCAGAATAGCACTGGAAGTAAGGACTATATCTGGCAATGACTGCAAGTGCAACTGAAACTAATATAGTAGCTGGGAGTGGCAGACAGGACTCACCTGAGAAGGATGCCTACAAACTCCCAGTCAGGACAAAAAGGTTCACAAGGCAAAACCCGGATGACATACCCTGAACCACGGAGCAAACTCACAAGCTATCGCGAGTAGCAAGTCGCTGCGACCTTCTCCTCCCAGACCTGTCTGGATCAGTCACAGTCGTGACAATAGGTCACATTAAAGGTGGGAAAAGTTCTGAAATGATTTATCTTTGTCTACTTTTTTTACAGCACAGAAACCTGATATTTTAACAGGGGTGTGTAGACTTTTTATATCCACTGTATATATGGGATTGTAATACTTACAAGTGTAAGAATGTACTTAAAGAAAATTAAATTATAAACTAATATCACATCATTATTTTATTGCAATAATCAAAGTATTCATTTAAAAATGGTAAAATACTTTGTTGAAGGCAAACTTTTGATTTAACTGTCTATTATATATTATAATTAATATTATGGAGGGGATTTATCAAAACTGGTGTAAAGGAAAACTTAGTTTCCCCTATCAACCAGATCAGATTTCTTTTCATTTTCCTAAGTTCTGAAAAATGAAAGGTGGAATCTGGTTTCTATGGGCAACAAATTCAGACTGCCTTTGAACCAGATTTGATAATACCTCTTTGTGTCATAAAGTGGGATTTATTAAGAATACCATACAGATTATGAGTACTTTAACAAATCTGTATTTAATCAGTATTTTGCATCAGTATTTGTAAGCTAAAACCCGGAGTGAGTCCAAAACATGGAGGATGTGCAGATCTTACCATCATACTGCACTTTTCTTTTTGTAGGTTTTACTTTGGCTTTAAAGGGACACTGTCACCTGGATTTTACTAACTGAGCTAATAACATCACCACATTAGTCTCCACGATTTACATTAAAATATACTAGTATTACTGCCCTGTGTCTTTTATTTGGTCTATAAAATCGGTTTTATTAATATGTAAAGTACCTCAATAAGGAGCCCAAGGGGACGTCCCTCAGGCAGTTGGAGCCCGGGAAGCATCGGCTTCACAGAACTCATTGCGCAGCTGCACAAACGGGCGCTCAACAAACATTACGTCGGCGCTGAGAAGTGAATAAATTAGCAGTGAGGTGGTGCTTGGCTCCAAAGTAATGGGAGCGGCTGGACTCCAACTGCTGGATGGGCGTCCCCTTGGGCTCCTTATTGAGGTACTTTACATATTAATAAAACCGATTTTATAGACCAAATAAAAGGCACAGGGCAGCATCCCTTTAAACTCACAAATAACGCTTGAAAAACTGACCAAAGCACTGCATGTGAAAGTAACGGAAATAAGTATTAGGCCGGGTTTACATAACGTTTTATGCCTCATTTTGACATATATGTTAGGAAAAAAAAGGATACATATAAACGCAGCACACCACATTCTTGTATCCTGCAGAGTCCAGTATAATAAAACGTATATGTTTTTTTACAAGGGTAGAAAAAACGTATACCTTTTTTTTTACAATGGAACTCTATGAAGAACGGATTCCACTGTATGGCATCAGTCTGAGGCATCCATTTAATGTATACATTTTTTGTTTACGTTAAACAGATGGGGAAAATGTGATAGGAACCCGGCCTTATGGTCCAGATTTACTAATATATCTATGCCAAAACAGTGATGCAATTTGTATCTAGTGTTTCTACACTTTTTTCCGACATGCCTGGCAAGGGGGTGGGGCTTAGTATAAAAGGGGGCAGTGCTTCATGGAAAATAGGTAGGTTCTAAGATACCCCATTTTGCACAAATTCTCAATTCACAATTCTGGTAAAAATTTGTCTCAAAATAAGCCAACCAATTAGTTGGTGTACAGTGTCTATCTCTGCACCACATTTATCATCCAACCTGATGCATGCAAATTCGGGTGCACATTTAGACAGACTGTCTAAGCGTACACCATTTTTACAATTAGTAAATCTGTGTCTATGTTCTTATGTAATTGAATTAATTAAATTAAAAAGTTCTATTCCAAATTTTTAGAAATTAGTTTTATATGAATTGTGAATCATAAATATATTGGTTGAAATTTGACTGATATTTTTAATTTTTCCTGGTGATCTAATTTATATTTCTTCCATCCCTAATGGTATTGTTAAAGTGAGGAAACTTGGTGGAAAAGGGCACAGAGTGGGTTAAAAACTAACAAAAAAAATTCTACTCACCTCACCGATCCCCTGCCACTCCTGATACAGTGCTTACAGGTCCCTGCTGGACTCTACTTCTGGTCCTGCCGACACACACAAAATGGCAGAGGGGTCATTTCCTGGTATTTTCTATGTATCAAGATGGGAACAGGAAGCAGAGACCAGTGGGAGTCAAAACTGGTCAGAACAAGAGTGACAGGTGAGGTAGGTATTGTGTATTAATTTTTTTTTTACCCAATCTGAGCTCTTTGGAAGCCATTTTTCCCCGCTCGATACCAACAAGCAAGGAAGCAGCATGGCAATTTGGAGAAAGTCAGTGGTGTTACCAGCATGTGTATGGTTCACTATTATAGGGGAACTGTGCCTCACATTATTTTGATATTATTACATTACAGCCTCATGAGCCCTAATGCTAGAACCCAACCTGCTTTTGCTACCTACTATCAGTACAAGCCCTAGATAGCTAGACCGCAACTGGTCGATGGTCCATATGCTATTCAAGTGCAGAGACAGACAAACAACAAAGACAAACAAACACAATACTAGAGTTGTACGTAAATGGGTCAGAAACAGACAAGCTATGCAGTACCAAATGAGAGACAGAGAGTGGTCAGAAGACAAGCCAGCGGTCAGAGGAACGAGCAATCCAATCCAATAAGCACAGGAACAAGGAACCAGGAACACAGCTAGTGGTCAGAGACTATCACTGGCACATAGCTAAATAAATAGTGCTGAGACCGTAGATGTGAACCTGATAGGTCCATCACTCAGCGCTCAGTTAGTCAGAAACACTAACACACAGGAAAAGAGCAGCTGAGCAAAAAGCCCACTGTCTCATACGCCCGCTGCATGGAGAAACAGAGCATTGCATCCTATTGCTAAGGATGCTGTGGTGTCACCAGGGGGCGTGGCTCAACAGCATGTCTCTCCCTGGTGTGGCCACACAGAGGCTGAGCATCGGGCCACTGGAGTCCAGACAGGTAAGTTTCTAACAGCAGATTTTCTCCTTCAGGATTTTCTGATAGAAGGCAGAATATATGGTTCCATCAATTACGACAAATCATCCATATCCTGCACAAGCAAAACAGCTCCAGACCATTTCACTACCACCACCATGTCTTTATGATTTTCTTAAGGTGGAATGCAGCATTAGCTTTACTCCAAATGTAATGGAATTCGTTTTGAGCAAATCGAACTCCACAAAGTGGAATTCAATCTGAATTAGGGGGAGGGCTCTGGTTACTGACACTTTTGGGAGGCTATTGTTACTGGCTAGTGAGGGCAGGCGGGATTAGCCTCAGGGTGAGGGCAGTGGCGGCCATCTTAACTGAATAGTGAATTTGCAGTTTTATGCAGACTGGTTGCTAAGGGCTGAATCTTATAAAATATGGGGTAAATCAGTCTAATAAGTAACTGATTCTGGAATATCATGTTATTAGTAACTACATATATGAAAATTGAAATTAGGGTCTAAGTGTGACAGTTATCCTTTAAATAAATATCACTGGATATTGAAACATTGTAGAAAAAAATTATAAAATCACCTTTATTGAGAACTATAATTAAAATGTAAGGAGGGATATCACAAATGGTGATTTGTGAAAAATGATGGACAGATATCCGCACATGAATAACCAGTTCAGATGTAAGTCTGATTTACTGAACAGCTGTGTCTAACTGGACAACATGTGAGGTATAAATCAACAATCTACATCACTTTAAACTGTGACCACATCATATATAATGACAAACGGTGATTGTCAGACTACAAAGGGCCAACATCCCCTGCTAAGTGCGGTCAGAGAGACGACTGCTAAACGCAAGCGGCTAAATCCATTGACACCTGGGCTACAATTCTGGCTGTGATGCCTAGCAATTACGATTCTCTGCCCTATGTTCTATAGGAGATTGATAAACATTTGCTCATATCCTGGTATGCAACCACATTGCAGTGACGGGATGCATCCAGTATATAAGATATGAGCACAAATCAATCTCCCAAAAACTAGCATCGAAGCCCCAGTACTGCTCTACATGTTACACCCTACTGTGGGATCATCAGGAGCATATAGAAATATGGGCTACAGAAAAACATAAACGCCAACCGCCTTGTGTTCTGAGGCCGGCGGCAGCTGTGCTAGAATGGCCGTACGCGGCCGCTGAGAAGTGCAGGTTATGAGAAGGAAACCCCTCCCCACCTTGGATCAAGCCCCAGGGTCGGCTAATGGCATGGAGGGGGGCGCGGCTCACCACAACTGCAATTGCTAGGCATCACAGCCAGAATTGTAGCCCAGATGTCAATGGATTTAGCTGCTTACATTTGGCAGTCATCCCTGTGACCGCACTTAGCAGGGGGTGTTGACCCTTTGTAGTCTGACAATCACCGTTTGTCATTGTATATGATGTGGTCACAGTTTAAAGTGATGTAGATGGTTGATTTATACCTCACATGTTGTCCAGTTAGACTGAATTTCAGCATCACAGCTGTTCAGTAAATCAGACTTACATCTGAACTGTTTTTTCATGTGCGGATATCTGTCCATCATTTTTCACAAATCACCATTTGTGATATCCCTTCTTACATTTTAATTATAATTCTCAATAAAGGTGATTTTATCATTTTTTCTACAATGTTTCAATATTCAGTGATATTTCTTTGACTAATCAGTCCAAAGATTATTATCCCTAAAGTATTCAAGTAATCTAGATGTTTTTGGCGAACGCGAGCTGAGCCTCTACGTTCTTTTTGGCCACCAGCGGTTTGCACCTTGCAGCTTTTACATGCATGCTCTTATTGCTCTTATGACTTCTTCAATTAGTTATAAATAACATTTTCACTTCTGTGTAGTTTCATTGCTGTTCAAAATGTTCATAAAGGCTTGCATTGTGGTTCGATGGAGTTCGAGAGACTATGCAATGGCTATGTAACCCCTTCCAGGTTGATACATATTTATTAGGGATTAGAGTGTTTATCAAGTTCGGGTTTGGGTATTTGTGCAATTCGTTATGGATTCCGTTATCACAAAATATAACGAAATGTTATGACGGAATGCACCATGGAAGTCTTTAAGAGGCATTCTGCGTTCGGGTATTTGTGCAGATCCATTATGGATTATGTTATCATAGAATATAACAGAATGTTATGATGGAATGCACCATGGAAGCCTTTAACACCTTAAGGACATTGCGATTTTTCACCTTAAAGGGGTTATCCCACCTTCTTATTTCCAATGCCGTGGCTGCTCTGTCCTCTTCAAGAAACTGCTCAGTCATGGGGCGTTTTCCTTTTTATTGATTGACAGCGGGATCAGCGCTCTGCTGATCTACTGAATCTGCCTCCTTTCTTTGCGTGCACGCTCCAGTGTGAGATGGAATTCATTCCAGCAGCTGCCTCTGCGCTCCTACTCTCCTATCCCTTCCTGCAACTAGAAACTAGACTGACAAGCGCAGGAGAAAGAACAAGCGCACAGACGCAGAGATTTCTTCTCTGCAAAAAAAAAAACAGGACTGAGGAAAGGAATTCATCGTGCATGCGCAAAAATGCGCAAGCCCGTGAGTCAGGTCAGGCTGGGTACAATAAAAAACAGGAGGATAGCGCCAAGCGCGGCCACTGTACCGGTATTGCTGGGGGGGGCGTAACTAATAACAACCATAGCTAAATAAGGCTGGAAAAGAAGGTCAAATATAGAGGAAAGGAGGAGGAATCGCTAACAACATGGATTTGGTAAGTTGCCGGTGGTGGCATAAACAACACAATTAAGCATACGTCAAAACATGGGATAACCCCTTTAACTCCTTAAAGGGAATCTGTCACTAGCGATTTACCAATTTTTTTTCCCCATGAATCCATGTTTAACAGAGTACCTGTTTTCCATCTGTGTTCTTCTTTTGATTGTGAGTCTTGTCATTTCTTCAAAAAAGCGATTCTTCTGATATGTAAATGACGCTGTAAGGAGCCCAGAGGGGCGTTATTCTTTCTCCACGGTGCCCAGGAACGCCCCTCTGAAGTGCAGTGCCCGCCTAAGTTTGAAAATGAATAACGCCTCCCAGTTCATCTAAATCGCCTCCCAGAGGCGAGGCTAAGTGCTCAACACCCCCCCCCCCCAGCGCCGCGCTCTGCAGCAAACACCCCGATCCTCCTCTCGCCGGCATCCCAAATCCCGCGCAGGCGCAGTGCCGGCGATTGCCTGCGCTATGATAAGATGACTGACGACACTGCGCCTGCATGGGATTTGGGATGCCGGCGAGAGGAGGATCGGGGTGTTTGCTGCAGAACGCGGCGCTGGGGGGGGCGGGTGTTGAGCACTTAGCCTCGCCTCTGGGAGGCGATTTAGATGAACTGGGAGGCGTTATTCATTTTCAAACTTAGGCGGGCACTGCACTTCAGAGGGGCGTTCCTGGGCACCGTGGAGAAAGAATAACGCCCCTCTGGGCTCCTTACAGCGTCATTTACATATCAGAAGAATCGCTTTTTTGAAGAAATGACAAGACTCACAATCAAAAGAAGAACACAGATGGAAAACAGGTACTCTGTTAAACATGGATTCATGGGGAAAAAAAATTGGTAAATCGCTAGTGACAGATTCCCTTTAAGGACACAGCTTTATTTCACCTTAAGGACCAGGCCATTTTTTGCAAATCTGACCTGTGTCACTTTAAGTGGTGATAACTTTAAAACGCTTTGACTTATCCAGGCCATTCTGAGATTGTTTTTTCATCACATATTGTACTTCATGACACTGGTAAAATGGAGTAAAAAAAAATAATAATTTTTATTTATAAAAAATACCAAATTTGCCTAAATTTTTGAAAAATTAGAAAATTTCCAAGTTTCAATTTCTCTACTTCTATAATACATAGTAATATCTACAAAAATAGTTATTACTTTACATTCCCCATATGTCTACTTCATGTTAGGATGATTTTGGTAAAGACGTTTTATTTTTGGGGACGTTACAAGGCTTAGAAGGTTAGAAGTAAATCTTGAAATTTCTCTCACTTTGTGAGGCTTACATAATAGAAACCACCCAAAAATGACCCCATTCTAGAAACTACACCCCTCAAGGTATTCAAAACTGATTTTACAAACGTCGTTAACCCTTTAGGTGTTCCACAATAATTAATGGAAAATAGAGATACAATTTCAAAATTTCCCTTTTTTGGCAGATTTTTCATTTTAATATTTTTTTCCAGTTACAAAGCAAAGGTTAACAGCGAAACAAAACTCAATATTTATGTGATTCTGTAGTTTACAGAAAGACCCCATATGTGGTCGTAAACTGCTGTATGGGCACACGGCAGGGCGCAGAAGGAAAGGAATGCCATACGGTTTTTGGAAGGCAGATTTTTCTGGACTGGTTTTTTGACACCATGTCCCATTTGAAGCCCCCTGATGCACCCCTAGAGTATAAACTCCAAGAAAGTGACCCCATTTTCAAAACTACAGGATAGGGTGGAAGTTTTGTTGGTACTAGTTTAGGGTACATATGATTTTTGGTTGCTCTATATTACACTTTTTGTGAGGCAAGGTAACAAGAAATAGCTGTTTTGGCACAGTTTTTTGTTAGTTACAAAATTCATCTGACAGGTTAGATCATGTGGTATTTTTATATAGCAGGTTGTCACGGAGGTGGCGAAGCCTAATATGTATACATTTTTATTTATTTATGTAAGTTTTACACAATGATGTCATTTTTGAAACTAAAAAAATCATGTTTTAGTGTCTCCATAGTCTGAGAGCCATAGTTTTTTCAGTTTTTGGGCGATTATCTTAGGTAGGGTCTCAATTTTTACACTTTTTGTGATGTAAGGTGGCAAAAAATGGTTTATTCAGCACAGCTTTTATTTTTTACGGTGTTCATTTGAGGGGTTAGGTCATGTGATATTTTTATAGAGCCGGTCGATACGGACGTGGCGATGCCTAATACGTATACTTTTTATTTATTTATGTAAGTTTTACCCAATAATATCATTTTTGAAACAAAAAAATAGCATGTTTTAGTGTCCCCATATTCTGAGAGCCATAGATTTTGAGAGCCAATGATTTGAGCAGGCACCTTGTCCTGATCACCGCCCGCCCTGTGTCCTTAAGGCACCTTGTCCTGATCACCGCCCGCCCTGTGTCCTTAAGTACCATGACATCAGGGCGTGTACGCCCTGTTTCCTAAAGAGGTTAAGGACCAGGCCATTTTTTGCAAATCTGACATGTGTCACTTTAAGTGGTCATAACTTTAAAACGCTTTAACTTATCCAAGCCATTCTGAGATTTTTTTCTCGTCACGTATTGTACTTGTGGTAAATTTGAGTCAAAATATTTAATTTTTATTAATAGAATTCGCAATTTTCAAAATTTTAATTTCTCTGCTTTTAAAACAGATAGTGATACCTCCTAAAATAGTTATTAGTTTACATTTCCCATATGTCTACTTTTAGATAATTTTGTAAATTACTTTTTTTTGGGGACGTTAGAAGGCTTAGAAGCTTAGAAGCAAATCTTTAAATTTTTCAGAAAATTTCCAAACCCAATTTTTAAGGACCAGTTCAGGTCTGAAGTCACTTTGTGAGGCTCACATAATACAAACCACCCATAAATGGCCCCATTTTAGAAACTACACCCCTCAAGGTATTCAAAACTGATTTTTTTTTAACAATTTTTAACTCTTTAGGTATTCCAAAAGAATTATTGGGAAATGGAGATGAAATTTCAGAATTTCACTTTTTTGGCAGATTGTCTATTTTAATCAATTTTTTCCAGTAACAAAGCAATGGTTAACAGCCAAACAAAACTCAGTTTATTGCCCTGATTCTGTAGTTTACAGAAACACCCCATTTGTGATCGTAAACTGCTGTACGGGCACACGGCAGGGCGCAGAAGGAAAGGAACGCCATATGGTTTTTGGAGGGGAGATTTCACTGGGATAATTTTAAGTTGCCATGTCAGATTTGAAGACCCCTAAAGCACACCCAAAGTAGAAACTCCAAAAAATTAACCCATTTTGGAAACTATAGGATAAGGTGGCAGCTTTGTTGGTACTATTTGTGATTATAAACTGCTGTACGGGCACACGGCAGGGCGCAGAAGGAAAGGAATGCCATATGGTTTTTGGAAGGCAGATTTTGCTGGACTTGTTTTTTGACACACTCCTAGAGTAGAAAATCCAAAAATATTACCCCATTTTGGAAACTATGGGAAAAGTTGGCAATTTTGTTGGTACTATTTTAGAGTACATATGATTTTTGGTTGCTCTATATTACAGTTTTTATGAGGAAAAGTAACAAACAATAGCTGATTTGGCATAGTTTTTATTTTTTTTATGTACAACATTCATCTGATAGGTTAGATCATGTGGTATTTTTATGGAGTAGGTTGTTACAGATGCGACAATACCAAATTTGACAACTTTTTTGGGTTGTTTGTTTCAATTTTACATAATAAAGCATTATTGAAAAAAAAAATGTGGGTGTCTCCACATTCTAAAAGCAGTTGTTTTTTTGGGCAACTGTCTTATGTAGAGGCTCATTTTTTTCAGTATAAGATGACGGTTTGTTTGGTACTATTTTGGGGTACGTATGACTTTTTGATCGCTTGGTATTACACTTTTTTGTGATGTAAGGTGACAAAAAATGGCTTTATGGTGTTCACCCATAGGTCATGTGGTATTTTTATAGAGCAGGTTGTTATGGACACGGCAATACCTGATATGTCTACTTTATTTGTTTTTTTAAGTTTTACACAATAACGTCATTTTTGAAACATAAAAAAAAAAATCATGTTTTAGTGTCTCCATATTCTGAAAGCCATAGTTTTTTTTTGGGGAGATTGTCTTATGTTGGGTCTCACTTTTTGTGGGATGAGGTGACGGTTAGATTGGTACTATTTTGGGGGGCATATGCCTTTTTGATCGCTCTGTGTTGCACTTTTAATTTTTTTTAGCACAGTTTTTATTTTTTATTTTTTACGGTGTTCATCTGAGGGGGTAGGCCATGTGGTATTTTTACAGAGAAGGTTGTTATGGACACGGCGATACCTAATTTGTCAACTTTTTTGTTTATTTAAGTTTTACACAATTAAATCATTTTTAAAACAAAAAATCATGTTTTAGTGTCTCCATATTCTGAGAGCCATATTTATTTATTTTTTGGGGGCAATTTTCCTTAGTAGGGTCTAATTTTTTGTGGGATACGATTATGGTTTTTATAGAGCAGGTTGTTGCGCACGCGGTGATACCTAATATGTCTGTTTTTTATATTTTTTTTATTTTTTACAATTTTATGTCTCTTTTTATGGGAATGGGGCTTTTTTTATTGAAAACACTTTTTTATAAAACACTTTTTTTCACTTTTATTATTATATATTTTTTTAAAATAATATGGGAATTCAACATTACAGGGTCTGATCCCTGTTTCAATGCAGCACAATACATCTGTATTGTACTGCATTGACTATCAGTGTATTACACAGTGTAATACACTGATAGTTTGCCTATGAGACCCAGCCTGGGGGCTGGGCCTCATAGGTCCTCCGTACATGCCGGACCTCAAGGCTTTTGAACAGCGCTCAGATTACGTCACTGGGCTGGGCGCATGCCCAGTGAGACTTTTGAGGCTGTTGCCCTGAGGAGGTTGATGATCGCGCAGGCCGCAGGCCGCCAACAGGAAGAAGGACAGGGCATTTCTAGAAGGTAGACGATGACGTGGGGAGGGGTGGAACCATTTGCCGGGGCTGTGGGAGGTTATTTGAGGATCAGGAGGCGTTCTTGGGATTCAAATTAAGGCGGGCTGGGCACTGCGGGGGGGCGTCACTGGGCACCAGAGAGGAAAAAAACACCCCTCTGGGCACCTTGGAGCCTCATTAGCATATCATAAAAAGGGCTTTTTTTTATCAAAAGGACAAAACGAAATAAAGTAAGAAGAAGACTGCAGGAAATAAGGTACTTTAGTAAACATGGCGATGGTGACAGCTTAAAATTGTAAAAGCAGGTGACAGATTCCCTTCTGTCATAATAGAAGTCAATGGGCAGCATAATGGATCTGTCCGGTTTCCGTTATGCAGGACAGGAGTCACGCATAACAGAAACCGGACGAATCTGTTATGCTGCCCATTGACCTCTTAAAGGCTTCCGTGGTGCATTTCATCATAGCATTTCATTATATTTTGTGATAATGGAATCCATAATGGCATTGCATAAATACACGAGCTCGAACTTGAAAAACACAAGTTCGCTCATCCCTAATTTTAATAGCTGTTATGAGCAGCTACCTCTTGAGATACACCCAGTGTGGTTGGTGGCTGACCCACTGGGGTCAGAGAAATTGGTGCAAAGCACTTAGGGGGTTAGGCAATATGCATAATCTGGAGATGGGTTAAAGTCAGGGAAGGCAGCATACAAACATGTCTGTGAGACAAGTCAGAAGTCTGGGCAGGTGGTAGTATGGCAATTTGGGAAACAGGCTATGCTCAAGGCTAGTGGCCAGAAGTTAGAGTCAGTTGTCAGACAGGAGTTCGGTACATGGGTAGTTAGATAATACAACACCTTCGCTGGAATACTAAACACTATTAACCTTAAGATTCCGTCTCATTGGAGAAAATGCCTTAATTACCCAAGAGTAAACAGCCATTGGATGGGGAAGAATTTAATTGCACGCTGGGCACTGGCCCTTTAAGAGGCCGTGAAGGAGCATGGGCCCAAGGGCCTTGGGTGTGGCTAGTGAAACTGAACCCAACTGTCAGTTAAACTTGGGTAACTGGTTCATTTACTAGCTAAGGGGCAATTACTTTTTCACATTAGGTTAGGTTGGGCTAAGTAGCATTTTTCCTTCCACTGTATAAGTAAAATCCTTATTTAAAAACAGCATTTTGAGGTTATCTAATATTGAAAACAGTTTGATGATCTGAAACATTCAAGTGTGAGAAACAGGCAAAAATGGAAGATACTGGGAAGGGGCAAATACTTTTTCACAGCACTGTATCCTGTACATAGATGTACAATATAACTTTTTCATACACTGGGTTAAATTTACTAATCCTGCCTAATATTGAGAGAGTGTAAACTTAAAAAGATGCACCAAATTGATCAAAGTGGCTGATAGGGAATGATAATTTTAGTGCATCTACCCTAGTATATAGTATCCTGAAGTAGTAACAATGAATAAATGGGATGCACTGTCATTTCATGTGGTGGAGATGAGAAGGATGCAGTCAAGTAGTCATTATACAGCTTTTATTGCAAGCTGTACATCTGTAACGTGTTTCAGGGAATACAGATTCCCCTTCTTCAGACGATAGACAGATATGACTACCTGTCTATTGTCTGATGAAGGTGAGTCTGTGTGCCCTGAGATGTGTTACAGATGTACAGATTGCAATAAAGTATATACAATGCCTACTTGACACATTCTTCTCATGCATGACACAGCATCAGAGGCATCTTGACACTGGGACTGGAAGGAGCCCCGGTCAGTGATTTCTGTCCTGCCGTCCAGAGTGTCAAGGGACTGTAGAGATAAGGCCTACACATCAAGCCTAAAGAGTAGATCTCAGACTGATTTCAGTGAATCCTGGAGGCTGTAAAAGACAAATGATCAAAAATGTTAATAAAAAATGACTGGAAAGATTAGTAAAATGGAATAATAAAAAAATGCCATTATCTTTGTTTTTTATTATGCGTTTTTGTGCAAAAAAGGAAAAACAAAAAGTAATTCTAGACAATTCTCGAGGATCAGCGTTTTAGCAATATTCATGGGTTAGGGGGAACACTTATTAACAATTAATTTAAACATTAATTTAATTACTTTAAATATAATTTAATTCAAACATTAATTTTAATAACTATTAACATTGTATAACGCTGAACATACATGTACATTAATTAGTCATGTATCACAGTGTGACTATGTTAGACTCTGTTTATCTTTAAACTTGTGAACTATATCACTCTGTCACTTTGTTTTATCACTTCATATGTTTTTAGTTGAAAGCATAAAACTGTGTAGAGTCTGCTGACTATTTGAATTTCTGTTTTTAGTAGACAAATTACTGTTTTATTTTGAAATATCTGCAACCTTAAACATTTGTATTATGCAGAAAAAATGTATGTTTGGTGTTTTACTAAAAAATACAGTACAGTTTAACTGTTTAAAGAGGCTATCTGGGTGTTTAATCTTGATGCCATAGCCTCAGGATAAATCATCAATTTTAGATCGGTGGGGGTCCGACTCGCAACACCCCCGCCAATCATTCATCAGAGGTCTGCAATCTCTTCAAGTCAATGGAACAAGCACTTGTAAATACACTGCACCACCGAGACAGCAGGCCCATACTATATAAATTACTACGGCAAATTGGAAAAACAGAAAAAAAAAGTTAAAATGGCCAATTCACTGTTTTTTGGTTGCTTCACCTAACCGTAACTACAAAAAAGTTATAGGGTTCAGAATATGGTGATGAAAAGAAAAAGAAAACATTTTTCAAGGGTTTTTTTCAGTATGCAAATGCAAGAAAAACTATACAAATGTGACATTTCCATAATTATACTGACCTGTAGAATGAAGGTAACTGGTTGGTTTTACTGCATAGGGAACACCGTAAAACCGAAACTCATAAAACTGTGGTGGAATTTTATTTTTTTTCCAATTCCACCCCATTTGGAATTTTTTTTCAGGTTCCCATTACATTGTATGCATTATTAAATGGTGCCATTAGAAAGTACAAATTGTCCCACAAAAAACAAGTCTTCCCCGGCTATGTGAATGGAAAAATTAAAAACTTATGGTCCCTCTGAGGGTGAAGTGGTTATACACTTCGGCATTGTCCAAAACTTGACATGCACATGGTAAGTTCTAACCATTTTTTCTAATTTCATGTAGTGCTCAAGTGAATGAGATCTAAGCTACAGTGAATTAGCTTGGCCAGTACACTGCATTAATTACTAAAAAATGCTTAATATATATATAAAAAAATAATTTTTTTATTACATTGTATGGGATGATCTTTTTATGTACACTAGTTTGGGGATTTGTTCACACTTGTGCCAGTTATTTTTTCATTTAATTTGTTGCTTTTCCATCAGCTCTCCTTTACTTTATGGAGACAAGAATAATTCAGCAGGTTACACTTTGTACCTGCAAACCAGCCACGGCATGCACTGAGGGAACTCCTATGCATGCGCACATAATGGAGAGGACTCCTGGAGACACATTCCACAGGTGGTTTGTGGGTGCATAGCAGGGGATGAACATCAACATATTAATTACTGACTGATCTAGAGTCAGAGGCAGGTGCTCTCTGCATATAATATTGGACTTAATGGGGCTTGTCAGAGGTGACAAATTCCCTTTAAGGGTCCATTCACACGTCCGTGTGTGTTTTGCGGATTAATGCAGTGTACTGGCCATGCTAATATACTGTAGCTTAGATCTCATTCACTTGATCACTACATGAAATTAGAAAAAATGGTTAGAATTTACCATGTGCATGTCAAGTTTTGGACAATGCCGAAGTGTATAACCCCTTCACCCTCAGAGGGGCCATAAGTTTTTAATTTTTCCATTCACATAGCCGGGGAAGACTTATTTTTTGTGGGACAATTTGTACTTTCTAATGGCACCATTTAATAATGCATACAATGTAATGGGAACCTGGAAAAAAATGGATCAGCGATGTGCGTTCCACATTTTGCGCACCGCACATATTCGGCACTTAATAGAAAATGCCTTTTCTTGTCCGCAATTGCGGACAAGAATAGGACATGTTCTATTTTTTTCGGGATCGGAATTGCGGACCCGGAAGTGCGGTTCAACAATTTCGGATCTGGGCAGCATATCGTGCTGCCCCATAGTAATGAATGGGTCCGCAATTCCGTTCCGCATAGATGGACCATTAAACTGAGAAAATATGTAAAGAAGGTGACAATAACTGTGACTCTGTGGAATAGCTTACCTCAGGACGTGGTTACAGTAGGAACAGTTGATGGTCTTAAAAAAGGCTTAGATTATTTCTAAATAACAATAGCTGCTTGTTATTGATGGGATTCTTGTTTCTTACGCTCCTTTCCTTAATTCACATCCCTTCCCATCCTCTGGTTGAACTTGATGAATGTATGTCTTTTTTTCTCAAGTGTACTAACTATATAACTGTCTTTTCTCTGTGCCTAAGGAGTTCAGCCATGTTCCCCCTTCTCCTCTTCACTATCCTGTGCTGAGTGGTTGCAGCAGGAACCTCTCTACTGTGGCCTGCAGTAGAACAAAAAGATTGCCTTTGGCCTCATGCACACGACCGTTGTGTGCATCCGTGGCCGTTGTGCCGTTTTCCGTTTTTTTTCGCGGACCCATTGACTTTCAATGGGTCCGTGGAAAAATCGGAAAATGCACAGTTTTGCAGCCGAGACCGTGATCCGTGTTTCCTGTCCGTCAAAAAATAGGACCTGTCCTATTTTTTTGACGGACAACGGTTCACGGACCCATTCAAGTCAATGGGTCCGTGAAAGAACACGGATGCACACAAGATTGGCATCTGTGTCCGTGATCCGTGGTCGTAGGTTACTTTCATACAGACGGATCCGAAGATCCGTCTGCATAAAAGCTTTTTCAGAGGTGAGTTTTCGTGAAAACTCAGATCCGACAGTATATTCTAACACAGAGGCGTTCCCATGGTGATGGGGACGCTTCAGGTTAGAATATACTGAAAAACTGTGTACATGACTGCCCCCTGCTGCCTGGCAGGTGCTGCCAGGCAGCAGGGGGCAGACCCCCCCTGTTTTTAACTCATTGGTGGCCAGTGCGGCCGCCCCCCCCTCCCTCCCCTGTAGTTAACTCATTGGTGTCCAGTGGGCCCCCCCTCCCTCCCCTGTAGTTAACTCATTGGTGTCCAGTGGGCCCCCCTCCCTCCGCTGTAGATAACTCGTTGGTAGCCAGTGGGCCCTCTCCCCTCCCTCCCCCTCCTAATTAAAATCGCCCCCCCTATCATTGGTGGCAGTGGAGAGTACCGATCGGAGTCCCAGTGTAATCGCTGGGGCTCCGATCGGTAACCATGGCAACCGGGACGCTACTGCAGTCCCGGTTGCCATGGTTACTTAGCAATTTGTAGAAGCTTCATACTTACCTGCGAGCAGCGATGTCTGTGACCGGCCGGGAGCTCCTCCTACTGGTAAGTGACAGGTCTGTGCTATAGGCAATGCGCCTATAGCACAGATGGTATAAAAGAACTCCAGACTTTACATTGAAAGTCAATGGGGACGGATCCGTTTGAAATGGCACCATATTGTGTCAACGTCAAACGGATCCGTCCTCATTGACTTGCATTGTAATTCAGGACGGATCCGTTTGGCTCCGCACGGCCAGGCGGACACCAAAACGACTTTTTTTTCATGTCCGTGGATCCTCCAAAAATCAAGGAAGACCCACGGACGTAAAAACGGTCACGGATCACGGACCTACGGACCCCGTTTTTGCGGACCGTGAAAAAAAACTGTTGTGTGCATGAGGCCTTTGGCTAAGGACCTGTTTCTTGGTTAAAGAGGATCTTTCACCACTCATTACATGCTTATTTTAATAGCTTCATGAATTCCCCATGTAATAACAATTCTTGAGTATCTATCCTTATGGTTCTATGTTGTTGTTGCCATTCCTTTATTATTTCTACTGGAAGTTATGAATGAATTGCTAGCAGTCTGCAGTAAGGGTACAGAGGGGTGATAACCAGTTCTATCCAATCAGTGCTGACATTTTCAGACTGTCAGGAGTGGTGACAGGTCCTCTTTAAGTCTCACCTTCTAAGTCAGTCTCCAGCCAAAGACAGAAGAGATCAGCTGGAGATTAACCCTTGTATTCGCTGAAGGATTTTTACAAGTCTATTTGTGTGAGGACCATGCAGAATGTGCTGCTGGCAGTGAGCTCAACTTTTTATTTTTCGCATTCATTTCTAGATTTAGTGTTCCTTAAAAAAAAAAAAAAAAAAACAGACTGAGTCAAAATAGAAGAAAGTTTTTGAAAGATCTGCTATGATGGGTAAATGGATCCCAATGATCATGATTAGTGTTGAGCAAATCCAAGTATCCGAAGTGGACTTTGATCTTAATTTCAGGGAAAATTCAATTGGCCAAAAAGCCAAATTTCCTTGTGCTTCATGGTAGCGAATCAATTTTTCCTAAAATGAAAGTAAAAGTAAAAATCATACTCACCTCATCAATTCGAGCGCAAAAAGGCTGCCTCGGCCATCTTTCTTGAAGATCCCATGTGAAATCTCATGAGTGGTGACATATGTCATCACCACGCCGACCAGTGTGATGTCATCATACACCATTCAAGATTTTGCACGGGATCTTCAAGCAAGATGGCTGCTGTGGCCTCTTTGCGCTCAAATGGATAAGTTAAGTACAATTCATTATTTTTTTAACTGATCAACCGTGAAAGGCCTCAATTTTCATCTCAGATGCCGCGATCAACGATGAATGCGGCATCCTAGGGGTTCAATGTTGGAGGGGGGGGGGGGGTCGGCGCAATCACTGTTTGCCATCATTGCACCTTTTACTTACAAAGAAATGTCCTTTCTGATTAAGTGATTTGTCACAAAATGATTATCCATAATACATTAATTGTGAACATATGTGGCGGGGATATAAGGATGTATTGGTACCTGGGGGAGTGATGAGGCCCACTTATACGATCGCGCTGTTCAGCGTGTCTCTGGGGTGTGAGTGCGCATGTCTCGTCGCATATACCTCATCAATCGGTGTCCGAGCAGCATCGCACTTGTCCAGTGTTGCCGCTCATAGGTGACGTAACCGGCGCACACTAAAGACGCCTGCCACGTCACATGCACCGATGGTAGAGGAAGGAAGCGCCTGCGCACCCTCATCATTTGAGCCAAGGGCCGCCGTGTTGCAGAAGGGAATATAGCCAGTGTATATATTTTTGTACTGTACTATATGCTGAGAGCCTACTTTCTTCTATATCCGGTCACAGTGGGTAAACTCCACTATCCGCAATCCAGAAGGGGGTCCCCACTTTTCAAGATGGGGAAACCCTCTTCTGTATGTGACCCTGGTGCCGCAAGCACGTTAGTGCCATCAGCACCGTGGGTTACGTTCTTGCTGCGGTTTGTGACTTAGAGGGTTCTCCTCAATTATAACTGACAGAGCGATAGTGTGCAAGCAATCAGCAATGTAGATCTAATCTAAAGAGCACCCTTCATTATATGTAATCGGGACAACGACTCTACAACCCAGAGAAAAAAAGGGGGCAAACATTTACAGAGAAGAAAAGGATTAATTGTGGGCTCCTCATCCACCATCCAGGTTCATCATTTTTCCATCATATCTTTCCCCGGAGTTCCAGTGAATCTGAAATGATACAGAGTATTAGTGATACAAATAACATCCAACAGACCCAATGCCCTTGTTTTACTTATTTTTGTTATTTTTTATTAATATTTTTTACAATTTCCATTTTTTATAAAATATTTTTATCAATAAACATGTCCTCAACAGGAGGAAATACTCCACATAACAACAGCGGCATATGTAGAGGGCAAACTTGTCACCTCACATGCAGCCTCCATACCTATAATCAATGTTCAATCCATTAGGCTGTAAACTATTAAGAGTCTGAATCCAGAATGATTCTCTCTTTTTAAGTAAGGCTATACAATCACCACCCCTGCGGGGCATTTGTATCTGGTCAATGATCCAGCATCTCAGATCCTTTTCATGATGCTTTTTAAGTGAAAAATGTCCTTGCTGACACCTGAAGCTTGCTCTTTCATCATTAGACTCCTCACTATTGTACTTGAGTTCAATTATTTTCTTTTTCCAGGACACCTATTATGTCCAAAAACGAGGCGTGGCGATGGGGTCCAATGTGGCCCCCACGTACGCCAGTATTTACATGCGCCGATTTGAGGAAGATGTCGTCTATGGCTCCCGCCACGCCCAACATATCAGGGGGTGGTGGGGATACATAGACGACATCTTCCTCTTTTGGACTGGAACAGTGCAACAATTACAAGACTTCCACCGACATCTGAATAGTGTAGATGAGGAACTACAGTTTACTATCACCTATTTGGATGTTGCTGTCCAATTCCTGGATACTAACGTCATTGTGTCTAATGGGTCCTTAAGCACGCAACTTTATATAAAACCAACAGACAGAAATATGACGCTAAGGTACGAGAGTTGTCACCCCCGCAGCATGGTGAAACATCTACCGTACTAGTTTTTGAGGGCAAAGAGGATAGTCACCGATAGGGACACTTTAGACAAAACTGTTGATGAGATGATTTCTAAATTTAAACTACGTGGGTACCCCAGTGCATTACTGGTGGCACAGAAAGATAAAGCATTAGCTCTTTATAGAGATTCCTTTTTACAGGGCAGCAACAAAAACAGGAAGACAGAAAAGAGGGTTACATTTGTATCCACTTACTCTAAATACAGCAAGGATATCAATAAGATCTTGAATCGACATTGACCTGTATTAAGTGGTTGCAAAAAAGTTGCGCCTGAATTCAAGATACCTCCCCTTTGCGCATATCGGAGATGCAAAAATATTAGAGACCAACTTGTCAGAGCAGATGTGGGACCTAAAATTTTTACCAGACAAACCACATTGGCACCATCAGGCACTGGTTGTTTTCCGTGACTTCATGTCAATTGTCGTTTCATCTGCAGATCTAGGTCTTTCACACACCCCAATACGGGAACAACATACCCCATCAAATTTCATCTATCATGTGATTCTACTTTTGTAGTGTATGTTCTTTCCTGTCCCTGTCAGCTACTGTATGTAGGAGAAACCTCTACTGACCTTAAGACTAGGCTCAATAACCATAGATTCACTATCAGAAAGGGCCGTACAGATCTCCCAGTGCCAAGGCATTTTTCACTTAAAAAGCATCATGAAAAGGGTCTGAGATGCTGGATCATTGACCAGATACAAATGCCCCGCAGGGGTGGTGATCGTATAGCCTTACTTAAAAAGAGAGAATCATTCTGGATTCAGACTCTTAATAGTTTACAGTCAGAGGTTGCAGTCAGAGGTTGCAGGCTACAGAAATATAGCAGTTAGGCTACTTTCACACCTGCGTTAGGTGCGGATTCGTCTGGTATCTGCACAGACGGATCCGCACCTATAATGCAACCGCTTGTGTCCGTTCAGAACGGATCCGTTTGCATTATTCTTTTAAAAAAAAGTCTAAGTCAAAACGGATCCGTCCTGACTTACATTGAAAGTAACGGCTGGGCCAAACTGAACGGAGCCAAACTGATGCATTCTGAGTGGATCGTTTGCGACATCCCTGAAACGGATCTCACAAGTGGACCCAGAAACGCCAGTGTGAAAATAGCCTAAGGCTACTTTCACACTGGCGTTTTGAATTCCGTTTGTGAGATCCATTTCAGGGATGTCACAAACGATTCAAAACGGATCAATTCAGCCCCAATGCATTCTGAATGGAAAAGGATCCACTCAGAATGCATCAGTTTGCCTCCGTTCAGTTTGGCCCAGCCGTTACTTTCAATGTAAGTTAGGACGGATCCGTTTTGACTTAGACTTTTTTTTAAAAGAATAATGCAAACGGATCCGTTCTGAACGGACACAAGCGTTTGCATTATAGGCGCGGATCCGTCTGTGCAGATACAAGACTGATCCGCACCTAACGCAGGTGTGAAAGTAGCCTTAGTTATAAAGCCATTGATAGGCCAATGGAGTATTTTACCATATGAAGACAAAAGAAATGCATGACAAAACCAGCTCTGCTACATAATGTAGCTGGTTTTACGTGGGAAATGCATTGCTGGTACCTGATGCTGACACCTGCAGTTCTGAGTAAAAGTACATAGTTATGGTTGAGGCCATTAATTAACTCTGCTACATCTGCTTATAAAGGGATGAACAGACTGCGCACATTGTGGTATACCTTCTTGTTCTTGCATTAGTCTTCAGCCTGTGGCTCTCTAGACCTGGTGGAAGTACAAATTTAGGCGGTTTGGGGGTGGAGGGAGGTTTTTCGCGGCGACGGGGAGGGGGCCCCATGGATCAGTTTTGGACCGGGGCCCCATGGATTGTGTATACGCCACTGCAGGGTGGGATGCATCCGGGCATGCGCCTTCAACAGGGTATTGGCCAGCATGTAACTGTCAGAACTATTGAGTATGAATAAAGTCCATAATTATAAGGCCTATATAAGTGTATGGACATGAGCCTAAGGGACAACCATTTTGTCTTATTTTAAGGCAGAGTGAATTCAGGATTTTTTTTTTACTCTGAAATTGCTAACCTAAGGTTTACGATATATACCAAAGTGTTTACCTAGGTCTGTTTTGTGAGAAGAAGATGTCGCAAGGCCTAGATAAGACAATGTATTTGAGTTTTGATGATTTTAGTGAATAGAAAGACTCTAATCTTTCTTTGTGGTTTTTATATTAATCAATATAGGAGTAGATTGATTTTATATTATCAATTTTAATAGGTGTGCTGAATATATAGTATATATACAGTCATGTGAAAAAATTAGGACACCCTTTGAAAGCATGTGGTTTTTTGTAACATTTTTAATAAAAGGTTATTTCATCTCCGTTTCAACAATACAGAGAGATTAAAGTAATCCAACTAAACAAAGAAAACTGAAGAAAAGTCTTTTCAAGATCTTCTGTAAATGTCATTCTACAAAAATGCCTATTCTAACTGAGGAAAAAGATAGGACACCCTCACATGTATTCCCTCTTAAATTGGCTCAGATCTCACACAGGTATATCACACCAGGTGCACATAATTAGTAGATCGTTACTCTGCATGTTGAATGAGGCTTGCCC
Source organism: Bufo gargarizans (assembly GCF_014858855.1). Lineage (NCBI taxonomy): Eukaryota > Metazoa > Chordata > Amphibia > Anura > Bufonidae > Bufo > Bufo gargarizans. The sequence goes on from NC_058083.1 coordinate 255,530,442, forward strand.
TATTTAAACCTCAGACATTTAGTTTGGTGTGCTCCTGACTGTTGAAGTGAGAGTGAGCACCATGGTGAGAGCAAAAGAGCTGTCAGAGGACTTCAGAAAAAAGATTGTAGCAGCCTATGAGTCTGGGAAGGGATTTAAAAAGATCTCAAAAGATTTTGAAATCAGCCATTCCACTGTCCGGAAGATAGTCTACAAGTGGAGGGCTTTCAAAACAACTGCCAACATGCCCAGGACTGGTCGCCCCAGCAAGTTCACCCCAAGAGCAGACCGCAAGATGCTAAAAGAGGTCTCCAAAAACCCTAAAGTGTCATCTCGAGAACTACAGCAGGCTCTGGCTACTGTTGATGTAGAAGTACATGCCTCTACAATCAGAAAGAGACTGTACAAGTTTAACTTGCATGGGAGGTGTGCAAGGAGGAAACCTTTGCTTTCCAAGAGAAACATCGAGGCCAGACTGACATTTGCCAGAGATAAAGTTGACAAAGACCAGGACTTCTGGAATAATGTTCTTTGGACAGATGAGTCCAAAATTGAATTATTTGGACACAACAGCAGAGGACATGTTTGGCGTAAACCAAACACAGCATTCCAAGAAAAGAACCTCATACCAACTGTGAAGCATGGAGGTGGAAGTGTCATGGTTTGGGGCTGATTTGCTGCAGCAGGACCTGGTCAGCTCACCATCATAGAATCCACGATGAATTCTACTGTGTATCAGAAGGTGCTTGAAGAACATGTGAGACCATCAGTTAGAAAATTAAAGCTGAAGCGGAACTGGACCATGCAACATGACAATGACCCAAAACATACTAGTAAATCAACCAAAGATTGGCTGAAAAAGAAGAAATGGAGAGTCCTGGAATGGCCAAGTCAAAGTCCAGATTTGAATCCCATTGAGATGCTGTGGGGTGACTTGAAAAGGGCTGTACGTGCAAGAAACCCCTCAAACATCTCACAGCTGAAAAAGTTCTGCATTGAGGAGTGGGGTAAAATTTCCTCAGACCGATGTCGAAGACTGGTAGATGGCTACAAGAACCGTCTCACTGCAGTTATTTCAGCCAAAGGAGGTAACACTCGCTATTAGGGGCAAGGGTGTCCTATCTTTTTCCTCAGTTAGAATAGGCATTTTTGTAGAATGACATTTACAGAAGATCTTGAAAAGACTTTTCTTCCGTTTTCTTTGTTTAGTTGGATTACTTTAATCTCTCTGTATTGTTGAAACGGAGATGAAATAACCTTTTATTAAAAATGTTACAAAAAACCACATGCTTTCAAAGGGTGTCCTAATTTTTTCACATGACTGTATAAGAGTATAGTCCTCATAGATATATTCAGTTTTAAGATTAGAAACGAGGTATAAACTCCTCTGTCATGTTTAGAATCTGTCTCAGTGGAACACACAAATTAATTATTTCTTTCCTGGAATGGAAAAATGTGGACACAGGTGATCATGAACAAACCCTGTCTCCTCCACGAACAATGAATTGAGATAGCCCTATTTATCTTGATTTAATCAAGTTTGGTCAAAAGACTTAAGGATACACAAGTTAGTTGACCAAGTATAAAACTCATTCTCTCTTCAAGATCTTCTCAAGGTTTCGTCTGAAACCTTAGATTACATTTTATTGCTAGTATATGAATAAGAGAAATAAATGAATGCTTCGATTTTTGTATGGAATACTAGTGCCATCTAGTGTTAGGGTAACAAAGATCTAGGGTATATTTTTCCCTAGAGGGAGGTTCTATTAATTATAAAGTGAGGTCACTAGTTAATGATAAAACTTGGCCAAGCCCTTTCTAAGAGAGGATAAAAAGATGGTATGGGCTGACAGAAGGGGTCGATCTCGCTCTCTCTCTCTGAACATCATCTTGACCACCTTGCCAGTCATTGGAGGCAGCCATCTTAGAACCATTGAAACTGATTTCTGCTAGCTGACATTTTGGTATAGTATAACCTTACCTATATTTTATAGGATAATTAATTAATATAATACATATCTATATATTCAATTAACCATACTTTGTATATAGTATCTGTTTTGGAATAAGATTGGGGTGTACCTGCAGCATCATCCTGAAAATTAATCCAATACAGGGAGATTAAAAATATACTAGTGAAAGCACAGTATTATCTCCAAGGAACTGAATTCAGTTCTAGACCAGTATGGTTGATAATATATATATATTTATATAGATAAAAGATAAACCAGATTTGGGTTTAATCGGACATTTGTCGGCTGAGAGAAATCAAGTATTAAATTGACTTTTAATATAAGTGAGGGGTATTATTATAAGAAGGCATAATTGTGTATATATATATATATATATATATATATATATATATATTATATGTTCTCAATTATTTTTGTCTTTACCACTATTTGCATATCATTGATTGAATTTTATTACCGCCAATTTTATTATATATATTATTTTGCACTATAAATTGTATTAATAAATTACATATATATTTTGTCTATAACTGGGTTTTGTCTTCAATTCAACGCAGATCACGAGCTTGTTTTAGCTTGATATTTATGATAATAAGTTAGAATCTCCTTTATTACCGATTTTAATTTATTCACATAAATCATATAGACTGTCAATCGGAGACAGCATAAATATTCCGACATAACACAGGGGAAGAGGAGGCAGTGGTGTGACCCACAGACACTGATTGTGGACCTAGGCGTTTGTCCCACTTATTACAGTGCTTGGATGCCAAGTGGCGGATCATGCTGGTGGTGGTGAGGTTGCTAGTGTTCATGCCCCGGCTCATTTTCGTATGGCACAGGTTTCAAACTACTATTCTTTTGTCGCCTGCACTTTCCTCAAAAAAGCGACATACTGCGGAACATCTACTTCTTGGCAAGGGAGATTTCCACAAGGTGTTTCTCCGTGGAACTGTTGCGGGCCTGTGTGGTGTGGTCCGCCTTCTCCCTTTTGCTACCCCACTGCCTCTTCCAGCCTGTTGCGGTGCTGCAGATCTCTCCCCCTCTGTACTGCTGTCCTCGCTTGGCTTTCCACCTTCCCAAGTTGGGTCAGTGACACTTCCTCAGTCTGATCATCCACCTGATTTGTTGACCTAACCACAACCTCAGCGATTGACAACTGTGTCTCATCCTCTTTATCAACCTCTTGAGACAGTAATTGCGGTTGACTCATTGGCAACTGTGTCTCATCATCATCCACCTCATTAAACACTAATTGCCGTTCCCCACCATTCTGTTCTTGTGAGGATAACTTAAGTGTCCGCAACGGACACTGTCTACGGAAAAAGTGCACTAGATGTCACTGATTTTAGGGATGCGCACAGTTTAAACAGGAGATGTGGCGCCGATAATGTAACTGTTCACAGGGGACACCATCTGCAGAAAAAAGTGTACTGGATGTCACTGATATTTTAGGGATGCGCACACTTTAAACAGGAGATGTGGCGCAGATAATTTTACTGTCTGCACCGTCAACGCGAAAAGTGTACTGGATGTCACTGATATTTTAGGGATGCGCACACTTTAAACAGGAGATGTGGCGCAGGTAATAATTATACTGTCCGCAGAGGACACCGTCTACGGAAAAAGTGTACTGGATGTCACTGATATTTTAGGGATGCGCACACTTTAAACAGGAGATGTGGCGCAGGTAATAATTATACTGTCTGCAGCGGACATTATCTATGGAAAAAGTTTACTGGATGTCACTGGTATTTTAGGGATGCACCCACTTTAAACAGGAGATGTGGTGCGGATAATTTAACTGTCCGCAGCGGACACCGTCTATGGAAAAAGTGTACTGGATGTCACTGATATTTTAGGGATGCACACACTTTAAACAGGAGATGTGGCGCAGATAATTTTACTGTCTGCACCGTCTATGCGAAAAGTGTACTGGATGTCACTGATATTTTAGGGATGCGCACACTTTAAACAGGAGATGTGGCGCAGATAATTTAACTGTCCGCAGCGGACACCGTCTATGGAAAAAGTTTACTGGATGTCACTGGTATTTTAGGGATGCACCCACTTTAGGCCTCATGCACACGACAGTTTTTTTCACGGTCTGCAAAAACGGGGTCCGTAGGTCTGTGATCCATGACCGTTTTTTCGTCCGTGGGTCTTCCTTGATGAAAAAAAAGTCGTTTTGGTGTCCGCCTGGCCGTGCGGAGCCAAACGGATCCGTCCTGAATTACAATGCAAGTCAATAGGGACGGATCCGTTTGACGTTGACACAATATGGTGCAATTGCAAACGGATCCGTCCCCATTGACTTTCAATGTAAAGTCAGGAGTCCCATTTATACCATCGGATCGGAGTTTTCTCCAATCCGATGGTATATTTTATCTTGAAGCGTCCCCATCACCATGGGAACGCCTCTATGTTAGAGTATACTGTTGGATATGAGTTAGATCGTGAAACTCAAATCCGACAGTATATTCTAACACAGAGGCGTTCCCATGGTGATGGGGACGCTTCAGGTTAGAATATACTAAAAGAACTGTGTACATGACTGCCCCCTGCTGCTGCTGCCTGGCAGGTGCTGGCAGGCCGCAGGGGGCAGACCCCCCCTGTTTTTAACTCATTGGTGGCCAGTGTGGCCGGCCCCCCCTTCCCCCCCCTGTAGTTAACTCTTTGTTGTCCAGTGCGGCCGGCCCCCCTCCCCTGTAGTTAACTCATTGGTGGCCAGTGGGCCCCCCTCCCTCCCCTGTAGTTAACTCTTTGTTGTCCAGTGTGGCCGGCCCCCCTCCCCTGTAGTTAACTCATTGGTGGCCAGTGGGCCCCCCTCCCTCCCCTGTAGTTAACTCATTGGTTGCCAGTGAGCCCCCCCTCCCCTGTAGTTAACTCTTTGTTGTCCAGTGCGACTGGCCCCCTCTCCCTCCCCTGTAGTTAACTCGTTGGTGGCTAGTGGGCCCCCCTCCTGTAACGGACCGTTTCAGCAGACAAGGGGTTAAAATCCGTTTAGGCGATATGCCCCTTTCTGAGAGACAGGCACAGCTACTGCAGAACACCAAACTCCCGAACTGGATACAAAATAGCACTCCAAACTGGAACCTCGCGAATAGCTGCTAGCAGACGAACAGGAAAAGCATCCAATCAGCTTACACTCCTGGCAATCAGTCTCTAACAGCATACAGGGAATCCCCCCAATAACGAGACAAGGCTCCGTGTTGAGGGTCAGCAGTGGTCTCACGTGCTGGCACACCCAGCCTGGTTTTTATTACAGTTGTTGCAAATACAGGTCCGCCCACAGGGTTTTGAAATACAACCAATCAGTAATTTACAACACATACAATGTAAATACAGCAACCAATCGAAGCCCCCAGAGGACCAGAAGGGGGACTGCGACACAGGACAGATACAACATATCCCCACAATGCATCATGGTTTCCTCCTCTCTGTCCCGGAGACAACCGAAGGCAATCCAATTATCTCTCAGGACAAAGGGAGATCACCAATACACATGTGGAGACAACAGGACAGACATCACCATTTAAACACACAATGGCACACCCCCACAGCAAACACAGACATTTAACATATCCCCAGATAGCTCAAGTCTGAGTGCATATCATTAGGTGAATGGCACTCAGAATACACGAATACAATAATATTAGCTATCTGGGTACCCTCACATAACATACAATTTAACCGAACGCATAATAACATAAAATACAATTCCACAGACAGATTTAAGCTGTGCGTCCGGTCTGTCTTCTCCTTTAAAGTTACTATGGGCCATAATCCTGAGGCAAGAGGCTTTTAAACAGCCCTCTCCAAAACCCAGTGGCGAGGTTGGTTTCACCAAACCTCCCTCCCCTGTAGTTAACTATTTGTTGTCCAGTGCGGCCGGCCCCCCCCTCCCTCCCCTGTAGTTAACTCATTGGTGGCCAGTGGGCCCCCCCTCCCTCCCCTGTAGTTAACTCTTTGTTGTCCAGTGCGGCCGGCCCACCATCCCTCCCCTGTAGTTAACTCGTTGGTGGCCAGTGGGCCCCCCCTCCTCCTCCTAATTAAAATCTCCCCCCTATCATTGGTGGCAGCGGAGAGTATCGATCGGAATCCCAGTTTAAATCGCTGGGGCTCCGATCGGTAACCATGGCAACCAGGATGCTACTGCAGTCCCGGTTGCCATGGTTACTTAGCAATTTGTAGAAGCATTATACTTATCTGCGAGCAGCGATGTCTGTGTCCGGCCGGGAGCTCCTCCTACTGGTAAGTGACAGATCATTAAGCAATGCGCCGCACAGACCTGTCACTTACCAGTAGGAGGAGCTCCCGGTCGGACACAGACATCGCTGCTCGCAGGTAAGTATAATGCTTCTACAAATTGCTAAGTAACCATGGCAACCGGGACTGCAGTAGCGTCCTGGTTGCCATGGTTACCGATCGGAGCCCCAGCGATTAAACTGGGACTCCGATCGGTACTCTCCGCTGCCACCAATGATAGGGGGGGAAATTTTAATTAGGAGGGGGAGGGAGGGGGGAGGGCTCACTGGCCACCAACAAGTTAACTACAGGGGAGGGAGGGGGGGGGGGGGCGGCCGCACTGGACAACAAAGAGTTAACTACAGGGGAGGGAGGGGGGCCCACTGGCCACCAATGAGTTAACTACAGGGGAGGGAGGGGGGGCCGGCCGCACTGGACAACAAAGAGTTAACTACAGGGGAGGGAAGGGGGGGGGGGGCGGCCGCACTGGCCACCAATGTGTTAACTACAGGGAGGGGGCCTGCCCCCTGCTGCCTGGCAGCACCTGCCAGACAGCAGGGGGCAGTCATGTACACAGTTCTTTTAGTATATTCTAACTAGAAGCATCCCCATCACTATGGGAACGCCTCTGTGTTAGAATATACTGTCGGATCTGAGTTTTCACGAAGTGAAAACTCAGCTCTGAAAAAGCTTTTATGCAGACGGATCTTCGGATCCGTCTGTATGAAAGCAACCTACGGCCACGGATCACGGACACGGATGCCAATCTTGTGTGCATCCGTGTTCTTTCACGGACCCATTGACTTGAATGGGTCCGTGAACCGTTGTCCGTCCAAAAAATAGGATAGGATACACGGATCAGGGTCTCGGCTGCAAAACGGTGCATTTTCCGATTTTTCCACGGACCCATTGAAAGTCAATGGGTCCGCGAAAAAAAAAGGAAAACGGCACAACGGCCACGGATGCACACAACGGTCGTGTGCATGAGGCCTTAAACAGGAGATGTGGTGCAGATTAGTGTCCGCAGCGGACACCATCTACTGAAAAATTGCACTGGATGTCACTGATATTTCAGGGATGTGCACACTGTAAACAGAAGATGTGGCGCGGATAATTTAACTGTCCGCAGGGGACACCGTCTATAGAAAAAGTGCACTGGATGTCACTGATGTTTTAGGGATGCACACACTTTAACAGGAGACGTGGCGATAATTTAACTGTCCGCATTGGACACCGTCTATTGAAAAAGTGCACTTGATGTCACTGATATTTTAGGGATGCGCACACTTTAAACAGGAGATATGGCGCAGGTAATTTTACTGTTTGCAGCGGACACCATCTACGGAAAAAGTGCACTGGATGTCACTGATATTTTAGGGATGTGCACACTTTAAACAGGAGATTTAACTGTCAGCAGCGGCCTATCACATGGTATTTTGCACAGGATGCGCTAAAAATATGTATTGCTGCTATCACACACAATAGTCCTTAAAAGGACTTCTGGGTCTCTGAAAAGTTTTTTGTATAAAAATCTTCCTAATACATTCCCTACAATGTCTGTCCCTTCCTATGCACAGCTCTCCTTAACACTGAGCAATTTAGCGCAGGTTGCGCTACAAACATATATTGCTGCTGTCACTCACTGCTGCTTACAAGGACTTTTGGGTCTATGAAATGTTTTTGCAGAAAAATGAAATTCAATTACACTCCCTACACTCTCTGTCCCTTCCTATGCTCAGCTCTCCCTAACTTAGAATGAGCCAAACACGCGTCATCGGGTGCTATATAGCTATATATGATGCACCGGCCAGCCAATCACTGTAATGCCAGTAGCCAACATGGGGATCTGATATTCTGGGGGGGCCGTAAGACCCAGTATACCATTTTCTCTCAAAAGATGTCTGCTTCACAAAATCACATGATAAGAAAAATGATAGCACACAAAGTCACTGAAGTGGATCTTTTATAGAATTCTTTCATATATGAAATACAAGCCTAACCATAGTATCTGGTGAACTAGAACAATATTGTATACCTTTCCTGAATGAGACAACTGAACACTTCAATAACTGTAACTTGCTTCTTCCTTACACTGTCAATTAAGACTTATTATTTTCCAAAAGAGATAAAAGAGAACTAATTATAACATGAATTAGGGTGGTGTTCAAAAAAGCATGAATAATAATGGGTAGAAAAAAAATCACTACTTATTTCAAGTAGTGGGTGTTTTCTTCTATCCTCGTCTTATTATTGTGGTAGCAGGGAACATCATCCTAGTAACAATACATATCCAGCAATAGATGACATTTTATGATCCTATTCATTATTTATTCTGTTACAGAAGTCCTGCAGATTTGGTCCATTTTTCAATTAGACTAGCCACTTACTTGCAGATATTGTGTGAAGCTGTAGGCGCATACAGCAGGCCCTCTGCACTATTGTAGTGGTCAACAAAAGACAATGATTACATTCTACAAAGCTTTGGAGGAGATGTCAGTACAATGGGCACAAGCAATGAGTGGCATAATCACTTTCTGTTAGATATCTGCTAGAATAACATGAACTGGAGCACACTGCTAGCTTTGAAGTTCATTTTTATTTTAACATCAAATGCTCTGGATGGTTTATACTTCACAGGTTTGAAGTGTAAATTCACACCAAGCCCAGGTCAAGAGATAATTTAACATAACATTGAGGGAAACTATGTTTTTGGTTTACCATTCTCTAGTGACACATTAGGTCTACTTGAGAAGTTCCTCAAATGTTAAACTTGATGGTAAACACCAAACTATTTTTCCTAACTTCTAAAGCTGCTGATATGCAGCGCAGTGGCAAGGATTTCTGAACACATACAGGTGGCTTTCCCCATTTAGATGCTATATTTTCTTTCAGGAATCTTTTATTAAGCTACATTACAGCCTCTACAACAATATTTATCAACCTTCAGTACGTGTACCTTAGGGTGTATTTATTTGAGGGTTAGGGGGTATACATGACTGCCCTAGCATGAAGAAATATTTTATTACTGGATGTTAGGGTACTGACTATTATCATCGTCTGGGACATTGTGGTGGGTTTATTACTACTGGGGAGCACTAAAGGGGGTAATTACTACTAGGGGACTATAGGGCATTATTACTACTATTGGCACTATAGGGGCATTATTATTGGGCACACTGTGGAGGGCATTATTACTAAAGAGGGCAATGCACCAGGATTACTACTATTGGGAGCACTGTTAGTAATGAGGGTACTCAAGGAGAACATTATTACTATTGGGGGGACTGTGAGGAGCACTATGGGGAGCACCCTGGCACAATTATGTTTTGTGTACACTATATTTGTGGCACTATTAATGTCAAGGGCGCTGTTTTCTGGGTACAGGTTATTTTTGAGGGAATAATTATTGAAGAGGCACTTTCTGTGTGGTACTAGCATTTTCAGGGGGACTATCTGTTTTTACAGTATAGCATTTTGGGGCAAAGTATTGGGGAGTATCAGCAGATTGAAACCTTTGGGGGCACTAGGTTGAGGACTTTGTATGGCGAATGTGTGGTAGATAATGAAAAAGTGAGGAACCTAAGATGTCTGTGTGGCAGAGACGAGACATGGCTGGAAGAAGTTTCCAGCCATGAAGGTTCCAAATGGAGATGAGAACATAAAAAAAAAAAAACAACAGAAAAGACATGACTAGTTATAATAGAATAACATTCTTTAACCAGCAAAGGTGTCTGACTATTTGATTTTTAGGTCAACCACATCCCCTGGCATGAGGGAAACTTATTAACCAATTTGAATCCTACAGGCAGCCAGGTGAAGTCCTCTAATTCAGGACTTGTCATACTATTGCAGCGACAATGCAATATTCTCCTGTATGTTTAGTAGCATATCATGTAATTTAAAAATAGCCATTCATCATTGGTCTAAATGTGGTGTCTGTCTGTCAGTAAGATTAGCATTGCATGCTACACTTTTTTTTCCATCAAATCTGAATGAACTGCTGATGGATGCTTCAAACAGAGTCTCTGACAGCAGTTTAACAATAAATGTATTTTGTTATCACTGACTGGTTTGCAATGACCCAGTGGATCACTGATAAAAGTTAATAGTTTGCAAAGAGTTAATTGTGATTTAATTTAACAGCACTTCTGTTTCTATGCACTATGACAAATAATTATGTGTGGACATAAAACTGTTAACATTGGCAGTCTTGGTTAGGTTGCTGTGGAGATTGTCTGGTCTGGCCTCTTCTGGCACAGGCTGTGCATTGGATTCAGAGAATAAGGTACTGCTCATTTATAGCACTAGGACTTTACTGCTTGTGGAAAGCGTTAATCACCTGTCATGCCTTGCTCAGATTATGTGCGGAGGTCTGCCAGGTTAGCAGCACGTGTGTAGTTTTTTGTTTTTGTTTTGGAGTTGAGCTATATCCGCCTCCCTTCAGGTGCTCTGGGTGGGGTCGTTTGTAGGAGTTTAAATCATGCCTCTTCCCAGTGTTCCGTGCGGGTTATAGCTTCAATCTTGCTCTGTGGAAGGAAGGAAGGAAGGATTTGCTATTTCTGCTCTGTGACAAGATAAGTTGGTTTTGGTTTTCTTTTGTGTTTTCTGTCTAGGCTGTTAGGGAGATGCCTGCCTCCTCAAGGTCATGAGAAAACAGGCTGTCTCTTTTTCCCTGTCACCATCTTAGGGATTTTAGGGTATTTTCAGCCTGAGGCACGGGGGCACGTTATTCCCACCTTCAGGGTCTGAACGTGGGCACAGTAGTCTAGGGAGAGCTGGTAGGGATTTGTAAGGAGGTGACCTTTTATCCCCAGCTTCTGGCCTAGACACTTGTTTGTGGTTTTCTGTGGTATCTTGTATCCTGTCCAGCGTGACATCACCTCCGGCACCCACCACACTTTGAGACGTACATGTTCTGGCCATTTTAATCTAAGATCTTTTCCCCTCAGCCTAGGAATTGTAGAAGGAGTAAATGAGAATAGAATTGCATGCCTATGGTTATTTGGGAAGATTACAAAGTTAGTTTTAAAGTAATACTTAGGGAAAACTACTACTACCATCATTGCTACTGCCTATACATACCTATTGGGAGAATGTTGCTCTGTAACATACCATAAAACTATGCCTTTTGCTGCTGTATGAGCTTACTACTCCCACTATCTATTCAGTAAAGTGACCAAAGAGGCCTGGTCATTGACTCCATTAGCCTTTTGCTAGCCCTGCACCTACCCTCCTATCTTGCACCCTGCAAGCCATACAACATCAAGGACACCCCAGCTACCACCAGGAGGGAGTCACCTAAAGGCCCAAGGTGTGCCCTGAGGGAATAAATGGTGCACCCTGCATTCACTGCTGCAGAGCCCCAGGGTGCGCCAGAGTGAGGACATCCACCGTGAACTAGTACTACTATGAGCACCACCACTACCACCCCTATCCTCCTCACAACTCTCCCACTGTGGGCCACTGCACTTCCTTGTGGTTACTTGTCTGGAACATCTTGTCGCTAGGGAGTACTTGGCGTGAAAAGAGAAACACTGCTGGATAAGACTACAGTCTCAAGACTTACACTACACTACAGCCTCTATAACATTACATCCTCTACAACGCTAAAATAACAAGAATATTACTACACTACCCTACTGTCTCTACAAAACTGCAACCTCAAAACTTTTACTACACTCCACTATATAGCTTCTACAACACTGCAACCTCAAGACTTTTACTATACTCCACTATAGCTTCTACAACATCACAACCTCAAGACTTTTACTACACTCTAGTATAGCCTCTACGACATTATAACCTTAAAACTTTTTTGTAAACTCCACTACAGTCTCTACAACACTACAACCTAAAGACCTAGTTTATTCTGAAGCACTCATTGTCTGTAGTTTAGAGATACAAAACAAAGTTCATTTTTGGAAGAAGACAATTTTTATTTTTAGGACACTACCATATTTGTCCTTTGGTACCCTATCCCAACTTTTTTGAGATGTGTTGCTGCCATCAAGTTCTAAATGAGTTTATTTTTCATTAAATTTCAAAATGTCTCACTTTCAGCATCTGATATATGTTCTATGATCTATTGTGAATAAAATATTGTTCTATGAGATTTACAAATCATCGCTTTCTATTTTATTTAGGCTACTTTCACACCTCCAGTGTGAATTCCAGCAGGGAGCAGTTATGCCAGAGTTTCACACCTGAGGTATGAAAGTAGCCTTACATTTATTTACATTTTACACAGTGTGCCAACTTTGTGGGGAATTGGGGTTTTACAACTGCTTGTCCCATTCAAGTGCCAATACCTCTTCAAACAGCTGATTGTCGTGGAGTTGGACCCCAGCTGACATTGATGTCCTTTTTAGAGGATATGTCATCAATATCTTAGCTCTGCTCAACCCCTTTGTTTATAGAACAGGAAATAATACAGCTTTCTAATATACATGTATTTAAAATTTGGCCGAAATACTGTTCTTATACTAGTGCAGTGGCCCTTGTCTGCAGAGTAGAATGGTACAGTCCATTGACCAGTCCTGTGTAAAGCATTCATAGGCTAACTGAAGGGTACTAAAAATGGCATCAGTGATGTGATCCTGGCACTAAATTAGCAACAGGATAACATAACATTCATGAGCTAACTGAACAGAAATAATGGTGTAATAATAATTATTTATATGGTTATTGCAACTACTTCTTCACCATGTATATTTATTTGCAGTTGTCAATCTCTGTTTTGTTGTTAATAAAGTTAACTGTTAAAAACAAAACAGCAATCTTTAACTTCTTCCCAACATACACCGTACGCACACGTACGGCACATCGGGCAGCAAATTCCTGCATCGCTACATACATGTACTGTGCAGTACTTGCTCAATAATAGCAGGGAGTAGCTGTTACTGACAGCATAACTCTTATGCTAGCCGTTTAACTCTTTGGATGCAGCAATCATTGTTGACCGTTTCATTGCTGACCATTTACAGAGAGAGGGGGCTCACCCCATCTGCTTCCCGCAATGCAATTTGGAGTGCCAATGGTTGCTATGGCAGCCAGAAGCCTTACAAAGGCCTCTGGGTCTGCTATCTATAGAAGCCTATCAGACAGGGTCTCGTAGGTGAAATTTCAATGTGAAACAGTGTGTATTGTAATACATTTCACCAGACCATCAGAAGTTGAACGCCCTAGTGTTCTTAAAATAAAATAAAAAAATAAGAAAAAGTGTTTTAGAAAAAAAGTTTCCAAGTAAAACAAAAGCCCCTTTCTCCTCTTCAAGCCATTTACTGCTAAAAAAATAGGCATATTTAGTATAATCATGTCCGCACTGATCTGCTCTATAAAAATATGACATGATCTATCACATCAGATGAACACCATAAAAAATAAATAAAAAACGAAGCCAGAACAGCGATTTTTTTTGACACTTCACCTCCCAAAAAGTATAATATCAAGTGATCAAACATATATACCCCAAAATGGTACCAATGAAAAGGTGAACTCATCCCGCAAAAATTGAGCCCCTACACAAGATTATCACCTAAGCAAATAAAAACACACACATTGCACTCAGGCAATAGTAACACATTTTTTTAAGATTGCTTTTATTGTGTAAAAATTGTAAAATCTGAAAAAAAAACTATATAAAATTGGTATCTCTGTAATCATACTGACCAGCAGAATAAAGTTAGCATGTTATTTATTCCTTACAGTGTATGCCAGAAAAAAATAACCCAAAAAACAGTGGCAGACTTGCTGCCTTTTCTTTGTCCTTCTTCCCAAAAAGCAAAATAAATGAATTATCAAAAATTTGTATTTACCTCAAAATAGAACCCTAAATAATTGCAACTCGTCCCACAAAAAGTAAGCCCTCACACAGCCTCACTGAGAGAAATATAAAAAAGCATGGTTCTCAGAAATTGGCAGAGGCTGAAAGCAACATGGTGCCCATAAACCAATCCATCAAAATCTGCAAAAGCCAAATGTAGTCTTTCCCTTCTAAACCCTGCAATGTGCCAAAACAGCACTTTACATCCACATCTATTGAATTTATGTACCCAGTAAAACACATCGTAGAACTTAGAGGGTACAATGTGCAAGCTGGGTGCAACATATTGGGCACTTAAATGCCATGTCTGTGGAAAATTTCCAATTTTCATTTTGCACAGTCCCCTGCTCATTAATTTTCACAAGATACCTGTGGTGTCGAAATGATCACTTCACCCCTTGATAAATACCTTCAGGGGTATAGTTACCAAAATTGGGTCACATTTGGGGATTTCCATTCTTCAGGTTCCTCAGGATCTCTGCAGATGTGATGTAGCATCTAAAAGCAATTCCATTAAAATATGCCCTGCTGTGTGCCCATACAGGAACATATGTCCACATTTATGGCATTTCCGTATCTTGTAGAATACACCTAACAATTTAAGAGTTGGGGAGTGAGTCTCAAATGGCATGAGCTGGGCATTGTATACCGGGCACTGAAATGCCATATCTGGAAAAAATGTTACTAAGCATAGTCCACTGCGCATACATTTCTATATGAAATACTTGAGGGTGAAACTACATATAATTGAAATACAATGTAATTTTTTATTTCCGGTCCCAATTATAAAAATTCTATGAAACACCTGTGAGGTCAAACTAAGCACTATATCCCTAGGTGAATTCAGTGAAGGGATTAGTTTCCAAAGTGGGGGAACTATTCCAGTGAAATCTGCTCTCCAAAAGCTAAGTGGCGATCTTTCTCTCCTGAGCCCTACTGTGTACCCATTCAACAGTTTAAGGGCTAAGGCACACATCAGTCCACAAATTGCACATTCGCAAAATACGAATAACAACTGTGTGCGTTCTGCATTTTTTGAAACAGAACATCTGGCCCATAATAGAATTGTCCTGTTCTTCTCTGTAATATGGACATGAATAGGACAGGTTCTATTTTTTGTGGTTGACGCTGAACTGACATATGGATCCGGACAGCATACAGTGTGCGGTCCACATCGTTTGCTACCCTATCAAAGTGAATGGGTGTGCATCCGACCCCCAAAAATGTGGATTAGATGCAGACAAACACAATCATCGTGTGCATGAGCCATAAAACCACATATGAGGTGTTGCTATATTCAGGGCAAAATGCATAACAAATTTTTGAGTGCTTTTGAGGGGTGTAGCTTCCAATAAAAGGGTCCTTTTGGGGGGTTTGACTATAGAAGCACCTCAAGGTCTCTTTAAATGTGACATGGTGCCTGAAAACCAGCAAAAGCTGCCCTAAAGACGAATAGTGCACCTTCCCTTTTGAGCCCTGGGTAACAAATTGTGGGGTTCTTTTTCTCCTTGTATCTCTTGTGAAAATAAAACATTTGGGGCTAAAACAACATTTTATTGGAAGAAATTAAGTTTTTTATTCATATAGCCAGGTTGTTCTAAATTCTGTGAAATACCTGTGAGGTCAAAGCGCTTACTGAACCCTTGATAAATCTCTTGAGAGGTGTACTTTCCAAAATGGGGTAAATATAAGGGTTTCCACTGTAGAGGTACCTCAGGTGTCTCTGTAAACTGAATCAGGCTAATAAATATTGAGGTTTATTTTACTGGTAACCCTTGCTGTGTTAAAGGGAAAAATGGATAAAAATGGAAACGACCCCCTTCCCAAATAAATTTCCTTTGGAATTCCTATAGGGTTAAAAAAGTTTATAAAATAGGTTTTGAATAATTTAAGGGGTGTGGTTCTTAAAATGAGGTCATTTATTGGTTCTGGTTTCTATTATGTAACCTCAAAATCACTCAAAAACTGAACTGGTGCTAAAAAGGTGGTTTTGGAAATATATTGTTTAAGTTTAGAAAAAATTATTGTAATCCTTCTAAGGTCATTAAAAAAAAATTCTAATTGATGCCAATGTAAATTAGACATTACTTGATAACATTAATTAATTACTATTTTCTTAATTATCACTGTCTTAAAAGCAGATAAATTCAAATTTAGAAAATTGCTAATTTTTCCCAATTTTCTGCAAGTTTTGATTTTTTTTATAGATAAAGTTATAACATATTGACCCAAATTTGCGATAAGCAAAAATGTTCTAAGAACTTGCAAAATTAGGCTAGTTCAGGAGGATGAAAATTGGATGTGCCCTAAGCGAAACAGACAGGGTAGACAGGAAGAAGACTGCAAGAGTTGAATAGACACTGACAGACACGATGAGGTTCTGCTCCTCAATAAATGCCTGTTAGCTACCTGGATAATGATAACTCAATATCAGGGGTTACATGACAATGTCTCGGGTGGGTCACAACACTAACACCATGTTTTGTCCATTCAGTTAGCCCGTGGGAAGCATTTCTGTGCACAAATCTGTGGGCTATACAATTTTTTTTAGAAAGGCACTCATGTAAGAAAGGCATGTAAGCAGAATTTCAAATATATGAATATTAGAAATGTGAGAAGCCTTTGAGAAAGGAGCATGTCGAAACTGGTTGGGTAAAGTGGGTGAAGTACACATTGTTTTTATACAAAGCTTTTAAACAAGTTTTAATTTTGTGAGTATAGCAATAAATGGAGATTTGAAAGTGTATGTGCATCCTACCAAGGGTGTTTGTTCCATTGCCTCCTGATTGCTCATTCAGGTATTTCCTGGAACACTACAAGTGTGAACATAGGTCTGAAGATGCTTTGCATCTGAAGAGGACAAGCTATATTGAAAGGAGAAGGAAAACCTGGTTTGTCATACATCCGACATCAGAGTGGTGTTTTAGGATCATGGGGAAGAGGACTGCAAGCACGCTGAAGAAGTTTGCTGTGAGAGTTTAAAAAACTCTCCACATTATAAAAACAGATATTTGAAGACATCATGAATTTTGTTTTTTTCAGAAGATTCTCAAACACAAGAGATTAGTGGGACTTGTTTTGAGTGCCATTTTTTATTCTATGTCTATTTTTACAGTCTGTGAAACTATATTAGAAATGTTTAAGAATTGTGATGTCAGTAGGTAGGGACAGACATGGATAGTCAGCCCTAACTGGAACCCCACCCACTTTCCCAGGCTACTTGCAGTGCAAGCTCTAGGTAATAAGTCTGCAACTAGTCGACCTTCCCTACTCTGCTAAGGTGGAAGACAAACAACACTAAGGAACCAAATAAGACACAAAGACAGATTCATGCAGAAATGGGTCAGGACCAGGAGGACAACAAGGTACCAAATCAAGAGACAAAGAGTAGTCAAAAAGCCAAGCTGAAATCAGAACCAGATGAGAAAGTCAGTACCAATACATTAGAGAGTGGTCAAAAATGCAAGCTGAGGTCAGAACACAAGTAATCCAAAAATACACGAACAGGAACCAGGAATACAGCTAGTGAGTCAGAGACTATCACTGGCAAAGGTGTATGGCCAGGAGGAAATTTAAATGGAGTGCTAAGTCCTTGGATCAGAACCTGATAGGTCCATGGACTCGGCAATCCATAGGACAGAATGCAATCCACACATCAACTGGGCAGCTGGGCTGACACTCAGCCTGCCACCAATCTCCCCCCACACATGTTGCAGGGAGAAAAAGAACATTTCGCTTTGTTGCTAGGGATGCGACTGCTTCACCGGGGGCCATGGCCTGGCAACTCATCTCACCCGGCGCGGCCACGCCGAAACCAAGTTCCTAAAATGTGATGCAACAATGTTTCCCAGTGGTAGTGATTAAAATGTTATTAAATGTTGCAGAGTTCCAATGATCTAGGATTCATTAGTGGTGGCCGAGTTGCAGTACACTCCCACAGCGATTGTTAAGTTTGTATGTCTTTCAGGCAGCTGGATGTTGGGCCATCCGTGGCATCCCACATGACCACTAACAACAACCAGGACTGCCGTTACCTGTCTTGACGTCTTCACGGCTGGTATCTGCTCGTGCAGGTCCGGCTCCCCTTCTATGGTCTTGAGCACTTGGGCGTGACATCAGTCCTTTGGCGTTCCACGTGTGTAATGCCAGTCTTGTTCAGCAGGTCCGCGGATGGGGTATGCCGCTGCGTCTGGAAGCGCTTCCAGGGAAAAAGGAAGAAGTTGTACTTTGTTATTCACATATGGGATGCGGGTAACGTTTTATTTGCACCAGACACGTTTCGGAGTCCAAGACTGA
Organism: Bufo gargarizans; assembly: GCF_014858855.1. Taxonomy (NCBI): domain Eukaryota; kingdom Metazoa; phylum Chordata; class Amphibia; order Anura; family Bufonidae; genus Bufo; species Bufo gargarizans. The sequence continues at coordinate 255,548,760 of NC_058083.1, forward strand.
CTCCTTCCTCAGTGGCTAGCCAACACATCAACTGGGCAGCTGGGCTGTCACTCAGCCTGCCGCCAATCTCCCCCAGTGCACGCATGCTGCAGGGAGAAACAGAACATTGCGGTTTGCTGCTAGGGATGCGACCGCTTCACCGGGGGGTATGGCCTGGCAGCTCATCTCACCCGACGCGGCCACGCCGAAACCAGAGACCACAGAACTGGAGTCCAGAGAGGTAAGTTCATGACACAAATATTTGTTTTGAATTAATCAGATGACCCCTTTAATAGGTACCCTTTCAATTGGGCCAAAATGATTTACATTCACATCCCAACCCTAAGTTAACATAGCCAAAATGAGAATTTGAAAGGGGGTTGTCAGATAGCAATAACCACATTAAAACAGACAAAATAATTTATAATTGTATAGCTCTTACACACCCTCTACTCATTATTAAATTGCTTGCTTAAAGGTGTTGTCCATCATTTACAAAGTGATGGCCTATTCTCAGAATAGGCAATCATTAGCTGATAAACAGGAGTTTGACACCTTGCACCCAGCTGTTTGGTTGTAGCTCAGATGCCGGAAGTTGGCACTGGAACTATACAGCTCTGTCAACTGTGTAACGGAGCTCATCACTGCAGCACTGATCCCATTAACTTCGATTAATTCAGTGCTATGGTAACAAGCTCCTTCCACCACAAGCCTATATCGAGGACAAATCATCACTTGACTCTTCAGTCTTCTGGCTCATTCCCATCAGTGTATGTACAGCAGCTTCCTGATAAATATCCTTTTTTCACTGGTAGTTTAGTTGCTAATCATCCTGTCCTTGCTATAATGTAAATAAGCACTGATTTCCTGGGGAGCCTTTGATTTACAGTACCTTTATACATAGTACCATTCTGATGAGGCAGAGTTGCAGGGCGGAGGAAGAGAGCAGAATCCTGAACCAATGATGAGACAGGGGATGTGTCTCTGATCTTTATGGGCTTTCTGTAGACACTGTAGCTAAACTTTAATTACAGATCATAATTGTTCTCTAATGGATCTGACCTAGAGAGCTGCCAAGCAACAAGGATCTAAGAAAAATAATTAGCAGGTAATCATTCCCTGTAGGTGCAGTGGCCGGGTTTGGGGTGGCCCCAACGCTACGCTGGGTCCCCCGGACACTGTCGAGGTGTCACCACATGTTGTTGCTCTCCAGAAAGGATGGTAAGGCGTGGTGCAGCCAAATGGGAAATAAGTCCAGAGAGTCGGGGTCTGCAGTAAACCAGGGTGCTTCTTTAGTAGAAAAATTCAGGTACAAAACAATACAGGCGAGGCATTGGGCTGGCTTCTCCAGTCTCCCTCCTGGCAGAAGAAGGGTTTGATACTGAGGAAAGGTCTGAGTTAGCTGCCCCTCTCTTTCTTCAGAAGGTGGGTACCCTGGTCCAAGGCTGGTGATCCAGAGTCTGTGGCAGCGTATCCCTGTCCAAGTGTCTTCTTTTGGCCACTCAGTAGTCTAGCAGAGTCTCCAGGTGGCTCCTTGGTTACAGGGCTAGTGAACCATGGTCTATTATTCAGCGTCCCTATATCAGCATTTTCTTCTGGCCACTCATGCAGGCTGGCATGAGTCTCCCCTCCAATAAATGGTCCCTAACTGCAGTACACTAGGGACTCTGACTGCTCTCCTTATATAATGTTTCCAGCTAGACTAGAACCTTGGTTTTTCGCTCCAAAACAGTGGCAAATAAATTTTTTCCCTCCAAAACAGGGTGGTAAACAAGTCTGGGTTTTTCCCTCCAAAACATGGTCTTCTTTAAACGCTATGGTATATACAATACATATACAATATGCAGTAACACAGTAATAAACAGTATATGCAGGGGCGTCGTTAGGTCAAAACATTCGGGGCTTGAGCCCCGGATGTTTTGAGCAGTGCCCCGAATGTTATGCTGGCAGTCATTTCCACACAATCTCCTGCACAGCCCGGAGGCTGACTCCGCCCACTCATGTGACTGATCACGTGCTCCTGACATCATGAAAGGTCCTTCTGCCCACTAGTAACTATCAACTCCTGAGGTAGGACATGTGAATAGAGCATTTCTAGGTGCATGTTTTGGCTGTATTCTGCCCCCTACCCTGTTCTTTACCCCCTATGCTGCACTGTGTGTGCCTCCTGCCCTGTACTGTACCCCCCCATGCTGTACTGTGTATACCCCCTGCCCTGTACTGTACCACATATGCTGTATTTTGCCCCCTGCCTTGTACTGTGCACCCCATGCTGTATTCTGCCCCCCCTGCCTTATGCTGCACTGTGTGTGCCTCCTGCCCTGTACTGTACCCCCTATAATGCACTGTGACCCCTATGCTGCACTGTGTGCCCCCTGCCTTATACTGTACCCCTATAATGCACTGTGCCCCCTATGCTGCACTGTGTGTGCCCCCTGCCCTGTATTGCGCCTGCTATGCTGTACTGTACCCCCTGCCCTTTAGTGTGCCCCGTATGCTGCATTGTACCCCTATGCTGCACTGTGCGTCCCCCCCTTGCCCTGTACTGTACCCCCTATACTATACTGTGCCCTGTACATTGCAACCTCCCTTCTCTTTACATCACGTTTTGCCATTCGTCTAATGCAGGGGTAGGCAACCTACGGCACTCCAGCTGTTGTGAAACTACAACTCCCAGCATGCATTATTGCTCTGCTCTTCTCATAACTCCCATAGAAATTAATGGAACATGCTGGGAATTGTGGTTTCGCAAAAGCTGGAGTGCCGAAGGTTGCTGACCCCTGGTAATGTATACATAAAATTTATATGTTAACAGGTGACTCAGACTGACACCATCAAAAAAAATTATACGTTAATGTATAAATTTTTAGTTTTAACAGACTTTGCAGGATACAAAGCGTAGTGTGCTGCACTTTTGTATCCCATTTTCCAACGTAAACATTAAACGGATGGCAAAAATGTTATGTGAACTCTCCCTTACATATGGACATATAGGATGCCAGGATAGTCATGGGGGGGGGGGCCCATACAAAATTTTGCTGTGGGGCCCAGTCAGTTCTAGCTACGCCCCTGGCTGGCAGGGTCGGCCGCTCTGACTCTCCTGCGCTGCACAGCCCCGCCATCCTAATCCGTTTCCTGCAGTAACTGAACTTTAAAACAGCTCTTATGATCTCATTACTATCTTACACACTCAGCTCCGGAAACATGCAGTGCTGGTGGCGCTCGCTCACTGACGGCACGCGCCTGCTCCTCCCACTAGGCGGTCAAGATAGTAATGAGATGTGCGCTGATTTAAAGTTAAGTTACTGCAGGATATGGATTACTGAGGGGATGATCTGTCAGGTTGCCCAGACGGCTAGGCCCTTCACAGAAGTTATTAACCCGTTTCAGCAGTCCTCCATTCACTGAAGGGGGGACTGCTGAAAGGGCTTAATAACTACTGTGAAGGGAGGACTGCTGAAAGGGGTTAATAACTACTGTGAAGGCCCATGGGGGTGTTGCTTCATGGGGTGGGGGCGTGGCTTCACAGGGGCGTGATACAATGGGCTTGTGCCCCGGATGTTTTCAGACCCTAGCAACGCCCCTGAGTATATGTTAACCTTTTCAAGAGAAATAAAGTAAGAAGTTTTAACTGTGCATAGGGAATATAGGCAAAAGTCCAAAAATGTCCAAATGTCAAAGTACTCCCTGCTCCAGGGCACTAAATAGGTACTTACATATGATTTTTGAGTTCTCGTCTGGACAGTCCTTTTAAAACCTTAGTGCTAACCAGACCCTTTTTAAGAACTCACACTGAGCTCTTATCTTTTAATGAAAACGAAAAACCTACCTACAAATAAGACCCATGTTACTTTATAAAATTTCTCTATGCTCTTAACCCCTTCAACCTCGGGCCTGTTTTCACCTTCCTGCCCAGGCCATTTTTTGCAAATCTGACAAGTGTCACTTTATGTGGTAATAACTTTAAAACGCTTTTACTTATACAGGCCATTCTGATATTGTTTTCTCGTCACATATCGTACTTCATGACAGTGGTAAAAATGAGTAAAAAAACATAAATCTTTTTTGTTCATAAAAAAAATACAAAATTTACCAGAAATTGGGAAAAATTAGCAAATTTCCTAATTTCAATTTCCCTACTTTTATAATAGATAGTAATACCTCCTAAAATAGTAATTACTTTACATTACCCATATGTCTACTTTATGTTTAGATTATTTTGAAAATGACTTTTTATTTTTTGGGTACGTTAGAAGGCTTAGAAGTTTGGAAGCAAATCTTGAAATTATCCGGAAAATTTCCAAAACCCACTTTTTAAAAATCAGTTCAGGTCTGAAGTCACTTTGTGAAGCTTGCAAAGCCACCCAAAAATGACCCCATCTTAGAAACTACACCCCTCAAGGTATACTTATATTATATTTTACAAATTTTGTTAACCCTTTAGGTGTTTCACAAGAATTAATGGAAAATAGAGATGAAATTTCAGAATTCACTTTTTTGGGCAGATTCTACATTTTAATACATTTTTTTCCAGTAGTAAAGCAAGGGTTAACAGCCAAATAAAACTCAATATTTATTACCCTGATCCTGCGGTGACCACATTTTGGAAACTATGGAATAAGGTGCCAGTTTTATTGGTACTATTTTGGGGTAAATATGATTTTTAATTGCTCTATATTAAATCATTTGTGAGGCAAGGTAACAAAAAAATGGATGTTTTGGCACCATTTGAATTTTTTTTTTTACTGCGTTTACCTGGGGGATTAGGTCATGTGAATTTTTTATAGAGCAGATCGTTATGGACGTGGCAATACCTAATATGTCTACTTTTTATTATTTATTTAAGTTTTACACAATAATATAATTTTTTAAACCAAAATAATGATATTTTAGTGTATGCATAGTCTGAGAGCCATAGCTTTTTTATTTTTTGACCGATTTTCTTAGGTAGGGTCTCATTTTTTGTGTGATGAGGTGACGGTCTGATTAGTACTATTTTGGGGGGCATACACCTTTTTGATCACTTGCTGTTGCAATTTTTGTGAGCAATTTTCATTTGCAGCACTTTCAGAGTGCAAGAGCAACATGGAGGATGGCTCAAGCATAGTGGGTGAGAAACAATCATCTCCCATGCCTAAAGTATGTGAGACTGCAGCCAAAGACAAAAAGGAGAAGGTGAGGATTGATAGTAAGCAACTGTTGGTGGGTGATTCCATCATAAGAGGTGTGAAGTTTGAGGAGAATGGTGTTGTGAGATGTCTCCCTGGGGCTACCGCTAGCAGGGATAGACAACGGATACCTTAATATTGTTAGGCAAGCAAAGCAGGAAAGGGAAGTGGATGTTATTGTCCATCTTGGGACAAACAATCTGGCTTGCAATGAGGTTTCAAAGGTGAAAGAAGCTTTTCACACACTTGGAAAGGATATACGGGAGGTTGCATCAACTGTTTCATTCTCTGCAGTTTTGCCTGTGCATAACCTTCAGCATGACAGGAAGATGCGCATTAAGGAATTCAATGAATGGCTTGGTGAATGGTGTCTGAACCAAGGGTTTGGCTTTGTGTCTCATGTTAGCTCTTGTTGGATTGGAAAAGAACTGTACAAGAAAGATGGTTTGCATCTTTCTCTCAAGGGAACGAATGTCCTCGGTGAACAGTTCCAAGTATTTGCTAAGGAGCATTTAGACTAGGAAAGGGGGGCAAAAGAGTGATAATCCAGCAGTCCGACTGCCCCCTGGAACAATGCCAGAAGAGGCCAGTAGCACAAAGGTTAAGAAATCACAAGCTCAGAGTCTTGTCTACAAATGCTCGCAGTTTAGGGAATAAGATCAATGAACTGGAGGCTATAATTGCATCTGAGAATATAGATGTAGTGGCTGTTACTGAGACGTGGTTCAAGGGGAGTAATTACTGGGATCAATACCAGGGTTCTCTCTATACAGGAAAGACAGAGAAGGCAAGAAGGGGGAGGGGTGGCCCTGTATGTGAAAGATAACATCAAATCTAATTTGATACAAGTTAGCAAGAACAATTTAGAGTCAGTTTGGGTTACCTTGCAGCTTGATAATCATAAGGTAACTCGTGTAGGTGTGATATATAGACCACCTAGCCAAGTCAAAGAATTAGATGATCTACTAGTTGAGGAAATAGCTAAAATGACATTGAAGGGGGAAGTTATCATTATGGGAGACTTAAATCTTCCAGATGTAAACTGGAAAACTAAAATAGCTAGTTCTGCCAGGAGTACAGATATTCTAAATTCCCAACTGGGATTATCTTAGATTTTAGATTTTAGATTTAGTATTCACAAATGGGAATTTGGTATCTGATATTACTGTAGGGGAAAGCTTGGGATCTAGTGATCACCAGTCAGTGTGGTTTACTATAAGTACAGTGACTGAGTCACACCACACAAAAACAAAAGTTTTAGATTTTAGAAAAACTGACTTTTCTAAAATTAGATTAGTGGTATACGAGTCCCTATCAGATTGGAACAGTTTCATTGAAGTCCAGGAGAAATGGGACTACTTAAAAGTGGCACTATTGAAGGCAACAGAAAATTGCATTGGGCTTGTCAGTAAAAGCAAAAAAAGGAAGAGACCACTGTGGTACTCAGCAGAAATGGCCAAATCATTAAAAACAAAAAGATAGCATTTAGGAATTATAAAAATAAAAAAAAGAGGATGACAGGCAAATTTATAAGATTAGGCAGAGAGAGGCCAAACAAGTTATAAGAGCTTCTAAAGCACAGGCAGAAAATAAATTAGGTCAGTCAGGGAAAAGAGGCGATAAGGCATTCTTCAGATACATAAATGAAAAAAGGAAACTAAAACAAGGAATTACCAAATTAAAAACAAAAGAAGGAAGGTATATGGAAGAAGATAAAGAACTAGCAGACTGCCTCAATGAATACTTCTGTTCAGTTTTTACAAAGGAAAATGAAGGAGAAGGACCTCAGTTAGGAAAGAAGACTAATGAATCTTTTGATGCATGTTTCTTTACAGAGGAAGAGGTTCTAAGTCAGCTGTCTAAAATGAATACAAATAAGTCACAAGGGCCTGATGGGATACACCAAAAGCTATTAAAAGAGCTCAGCGGTGAACTAGTAAAACCATTAACAGATTTATTTAACCAATCACTGGCAACAGGAGTCGTCCCAGAATATTGGAAATTAGCAAATGTTGTGCCCATTCACAAGAAAGGTAGTAGGGAGGATCGGGCAACTATAGGCCAGTAAGCCTGACATCAATAGTGGGGAAATTAATGGAAACCATACTTAAGGAGAGGATTGTGGAACATCTAAAATCCCATGGATTGAAAGAGTTTACTTCAGGGAGATCATGTCAAACTAATCTTATTGATTTTTTTGATTGGGTGACTAAAATAATAGATGGAGGAGGTGAAGTAGACATTGCTTATCTAGACTTTAAGGTGCAGGAGACATCGCTTATCTAGACTTTAGTAAGGCTTTTGATACTGTCCCACATAGAAGGCTTATCAATAAATTGCAGTCTTTGGGCTTGGACTCCCATATTGTTGAATGGATTAGGCAGTGGCTGAGGGACAGGCAACAGAGGGTTGTAGTCAATGGAGTATATTCAGACCAAGGTCTTGTTACCAGTGGGGTACCTCAGGGATCTCTTCTGGGATCCATATTGTTTAATATCTTTATCAGCGAAATTGCAGAAGGCCTCAATGGTAAGGTGTCTCTTTTTGCTGATGACACAAAGATTTGTAACAGGGTTGATGTTCCTGGAGGGATATACCAAATGGAAAAGGACTTAGGAAAACTAGAGGAATGGTCAAAAATCTGGCAACTAAAATGTAATGTTGATAAGTCCAAGATAATGCACCTGGGGCGTAAAAACCCAAGAGCAGAATATAAAATCAGTGATACAGTCCTAACCTCAGTATCTGAGGAAAGGAATTTAGGGATCATTATTTCAGAAGACTTAAAGGTAGGCAGACAATGTCATAGAGCAGCAGGAAATGCTAGCAGAATGCTTGGGTGTATAGGGAGAGGAATTACCAGTAGAAAGAGGGAGGTGCTCATGCCACTCTACAGAGCACTAGTGAGACCTCATTTGGAGTATTGTGCTCAGTACTGGAGACCATATCTCCAGAAGGATATTGATACTTTGGAGAGAGTTCAGAGAAGAGCTACTAAACTGGTACATGGATTGCAGGATAAAACTTACCAGGAAAGATTAAAGGACCTTAACATGTATAGCTTGGAAGAAAGACGAGACAGAGGGGATATGATAGAAACTTTTAAATACATAAAGGGAATCAACAAGGTAAAAGAGGAGAGAATATTTAAAAGAAGAAAAACTGCTACAAGAGGACATGGTTTTAAATTAGAGGGGTAAAGTTTTAAAAGTAATATCATGAAGTATTACTTTACTGAGAGAGTAGTGGATGCATGGAATATCCTTCCTGCAGAAGTGGTAGCTGCAAATACAGTGGAGGAGTTTAAGCATGCATGGATAGGCATAAGGCCATCCTTTATATAAGATAGGGCCAGGGGCTATCCATTGTATTCAGTATATTGGGCAGACTAGATGGGCCAAATGGTTCTTATCTGCCGACACATTCTATGTTTCTATGTAATGTGACAAAAATTGCTTTTTTTTACACAGGTTTATTTTTTTTACAGTGTTCACTTGAGTGGTTAGGTCATGTGATATTTTTATAGAGCTTGTTGTTACGGACGTGGTGATACCTGATATGTATACTTTTTTATTTTTTCACTTTAGCACAATAATAGCAGTTTTGAAGTAAAAAATAATCATATTTTAGTGTCTCCATTGTCCGAGAGTGATAGCTTTTTTAATTATTTGACCGATTCTCTTAGCTAGGGTCTCATTTTTTGCAGAATGAGGTGACGGTCTTATTGGTACTATTTTGGGGGGCATAAACCTTTTTGATAACTCGCTGTTGCAATTTTTGTGATATAATGTGCCAAAAATAGCTTTTTTTTTACTAATATTATTATTTTTTTTTTACGGTTTTCACCTGAGTGGTTAAGTCAGGTGATATTTTTATAGAGCTAGTTGTTACGGACGTGGCAATACTTAATATGTATACTTTTTTAATTTTTTTCACTTTAGCACAATAATAGCAGTTTTGAAGTAAAAAATAATCATATTTTAGTGTCTCCATTGTCTGAGAGTGATAGCTTTTTTATTTTTTGACCGATTCTCTTATCTAGGGTCTCATTTTTTGCGGAATGAGGTGACGGTCTTATTGGTACTATTTTGGGGGCATACACCTTTTTGATAACTCGCTGTTGCAATTTTTGTGATATAATGTGCCCAAAATAGCATGTTTTTTTACACTTTTTTTTTTACGGTGTTCACCTGAGTGGTTAAGTCATGTGATATTTTTATAGAGCTGTTTGTTACGGACGTGGTGATACCTAATATGTATACTTTTTTATTTTTTTCACTTTAGCACAATAATAGCAGTTTTTAAACAAAAAAAAAATGTTTTAGTGTCTCCATGTTCTGAGAGCTATAGTTTTTTTTATTTTTTGGGTTATTGTCTTAGGTATGGGCTCATTTTTTGCGGGATGAGGTGACGACTTTATTGATACAATTTTGTGGGACATATGCCTTTTTGATCGCTTGGTGTTGCACTTTTTGTAATATAAGGTGACAAAAATTGCTTTTTTTACACCACTTTTATTTTTTTAAGCTGTTTAGGTTGCTGTGTGGAGCAGGGACAGGCTGTTAGGGACACCAAACGCTAGCTAATAGGGCCACAAAAGTCCTTTTAAGAACTAGTATAGGTGTGTTATCGATAGGTGTGACATACTGAGGGGTGTGATATACTTTCATCTAACAGAAAGTATATTATAGTGCAATTGTACTGTGCAGCAGTTGTGTGCGGTTTTGCTGCGTCACCGCCTCTACACAGAGTACCAAACAGAAGAAATAATTTCTACTGGTGTGATTTACCAGTTGCACCCCAAAAAAACTGATTGAGGCAGGGGTGTTATATACCAATAATATACTTTCTATATAGTGCATTTAGGTAGTGCAGCATTTGTCTGCGATTTTGCTACGTCACCGCATCTACACAGAGTGAAAAACACTATTTGAAGAAATAATTTTTACTGGTGTGATTTACCAGTTGCCCCCCAAAAAACTGATTGAAGCAGGGATTTTATATACCAATAATATACGTTCTATATAGTGCATTTAGGTAGTACAGCATTTGTCTGCGGTTTTGCTGCGTCACTGCATCTACACAGAGTGACAAACACTATTTGAAGAAATAAATTCTACTGGTGTGATTTACCAGTTGCCCCCTGTTGTGGAAATTTTATTATGCAGACATTTTATTTTAGGATGTGTGTGTGTTTTTATAGATTGTCATCTGTCTCCTTGTGTCGGATTTAGCCAAAGAACGCTCTAGCAGAGGGTACTTTGGTTGAAACCTTCTCATGGGCTTGGAGACGTGTTCTCAGTGTGTAGGGGGGCGTTTGCCGGTTTGTGAGCACTAAGTGCAAGCACTGGGCTTCTTCCCTTCAAATGTCTATACACATTAGAGAAGTGAAGTCTGCATAACGAGAGATGCATATTATACCTCTGCTGCGGCTTCGCTATCCCTTTCTGGATACATATCTGCTTTTAAGACATGCATATCTGCCTTGTCTGTAAACTCGTACCGTATACTGACAATAGCCGTAGCAATGTCTCGCAGATAATCTCAAACCTATAAGAACCAGTAGAATGATCTTCTTCATTAGATACTGGTCACTTTTGAGCAGTATTGAATGAGGTCCATGCTAACAGTGATGGGGGGTGGGCGGCCACCTGGCTGGTCAGACAATGGACATGACTCATCCTTCCTTATACAGGGATGGGGTGTCTGCATTGTCATTGTCTGTGTGTGTGTGTGTGTGCATTGCCCCTCCCTGTCCTTTGACATGTCATCACTTCCTGTATGTTATCACTTCCTGTATGTTATCACTTCCTGTATCCTTGTCTTGGGCCAGCCCCTTTTACACCTTTAGTGAGTAAATAAAAGGAACAGACTGGGCAGGTAGGAGGAGGGGTGCTCAGCAAGAATTCAAGCAATATGGTAACACCTGGGTCTGGCTCTGAATGCGGCTGAGGGAAAGGGGGCTTACATTTCCTTACACAAAGTTTGATGAGAGTAATTACAACTATTAATATTTCTACAACACCCCCCAAAAAAACTGATTGAAGCAGGGGTGTTATATACCATTTTACCAATAATATACTTTTTATATAGTGCATTTAGGTAGCGCAGCATTTGTCTGCGGTTTTGCTGCGTTGCCGCATCTACACAGAGTGACAAACACTATTTGAAGAAATAATTTGTACTGCTGTGATTAACCAGTTGCCCCCCAAAAAACTGATTGAAGCAGGGGTGTTATATACCATTTTACCAATAATATACTTTCTATATAGTGCATTTAGGTAGTGCAGCATTTGTCTGCGATTTTGCTGCGTCACCGCATCTACACAGAGTGAAAAACACTATTTGAAGAAATAATTTCTACTGCTGTGATTTACCAGTTGCCCCCCCAAAAAAACTGATTGAAGCAGGGATTTTATATACCAATAATAAACGTTCTATATAGTGCATTTAGGTAGTGCAGCATTTGTCTGCAGTTTTGCTGCATTACCGCATCTACACAGAGTGAAAAACACTATTGGAACCAATCATTTCTACTGGTGTGATTTACCAGTTGCCGCCCCCCAAAAAAACTGATTGTGGCAGGGGTGTGATATACCTTCTTCCACAAATACTGCTCTTCTATAGGGACTTTTGTCACAGGGTCATTTTGAAAAGGACAGGCAGAGGAAGAGGCAGGCCATTCCGCAGGGGTGTTAGGGGTCCGGCAGGTGCACCAGGCTGGAGCCTAAGTGGGAAGTTGCAGAAGGTGCGTGCGATTATGTCAAAGGACTCACCAGACTTGGTTGAGTGGCTCACTCAGCCTTCTGCTTCTGCACCCTCCTCATCCTCTCTATCTGCACCCTCTTCACTCTCTGCTGTGTCCACCCTCAAAGACACCACCACCATATCCCCTCCGCTCGAGTCAAAGGAACTATTTTCCCATGCATTCCAAGACCTTACGGATGAGCAGCCATTCTTGGCATCGGATCAGGAAGAGGAGGTATCACCGGTCGCCACCCAGCAGTCTGACGACAGTAACCAGATCAGCCCAAGGAGGGTGGTCGACGCTGTTGCTGTCTACTCCCAGATCTCTAATGTCAGTGGTGGTGAAGGTGGCGAATCCGATCATGACGTGTCGATGGACGTCACGTGGGTGCCCACAAGAGAGGAAGAGGAGGGGAGTTCAGAGGGAGAGACAGAGCAGCAGATAGGGAGGAGAAGCAGGCACAACTTACAGTGCACAGGAGGCAAAAAGCAGACTGCTAATGTATCTGGAACTAAACATCCACCATGCATGGTCACATCTGGCGCTCCCAGGATGCCAGCACATGGCTCCGCAGTGTGGGCTTTTTTTTAATTTGTCTGCTGCTGACAATAGTGTTGCCATCTGCAGCCTGTGCTGTCAACGCATAAGTCGCGGTAAGCCCAACACTCACCTAGGGACGACCGCCTTAAGAAGGCACCTGGCCTCCCATCACCGAGCCCAGTGGAAGCAACACCGTCAAAACCCACAAAGCCACACTTCCGTCGCTCACCGTCCTGCCTCTTCTCCTTCTCCTCTCTCCTCCCAGTTATCCTCCACTCCACCTTCCACTGTGCCGTTGTCGCATTCATCTGGCAGAAGGCAGGCTTCCTTGCCCCAAATGTTTGAGCGAAAAATGATAATGATGTCGGATAACCCTCTTGCCCAACGGCTGACCGCTGGCTTGTCAGAACTGCTAGCCCGCCAACTACTGCCATATAAACTGGTGGACTCGGAGGCCTTTAGAAAATTTGTGGCCATTGGAACACCGCAATGGAAGGTCCCTGTAAGAAAATATTTCTCCTAGAAGGGCATCCCAGAGCTATATGGCCATGTTCAGCGGCAAGTGAATATATCTCTGGCACACAGTGTCAGTGCCAAGATACATCTGACCACAGACACGTGGTCTTGCAAACACGGGCAGGGAAGGTACATAACTTTTACTGCCCCCTGGTGAACCTTCTGACGGCTGTCAAGCATGCAACCCGTGGCACCCGTGTAAACTTCGTGTTACCACCACAGACTGCATGCAGGTCTGCCTCTTCTTTTCCTCCTCCTACTCCATCCTCCCTCTCCTCGGCTGACTCCTCCTTTTCCGCTGCTACCGTCACTTCCATTGCGCCCCCCCAAGATCCCATAACCTATTTGACGTGCCAGGTGAGACGTTGCCATGCTGCGTCTGTTGTGCCTGGAAGCCAAGAGCCACACCGGTCCTGCACTCCTTTCAGCTTTGTGGTCACAGGCAGATCAGTGGCTCACCCCGCTCAATTTGACAGTTGGCAAAGTGGTGTGCTACAACGGTGTGAGAGTGCTGAAACAGGGCAAAATGACATACGCGCCGTGCATGGCACACGTTCTGAACTTAGAAGATCTTACACGGCCATGGCTCGCCTTGCTGACATTGAACGGCGACACCACCTGCCCGTCAGACATCTAATTTGTGACTGCCCGACACGATGGAACTCCACCTTGTATATGCTTTATAGGCTGCTCCAGCAGAAACGTGCAGTTAATTACTACCTGTATGAACTCTGCAGCAGGACAGGTTCTGCGGAGCTTGTTTTTTTTCACCACGCCAGTGGCTGCTGAAGCGCTACTCATGCAGACTTCTGCGGCCATTTGATGAGATAACCAAACTGGTCAGTCGCAGCCAGTGCATTGCGTTGTGTCATTGATCAAGCCGTCAAGGAGCAGGAGCAGGAAGATGAGGAAGTCGCAATGTTGGATGAATTCCCAGGGGGAGGCTACTCCATCTGAGACAAGTCAACAACAGGAGTCTGAAGAGGAGTCAGAGGAGGATGGTGCTGGGGCAGAGAAGGAGCAAGAAGAGCAGGCTTTAAACGTTTCTGGGATCCCTGGTGTTGTCCGTGGATGGGGGGAGGAGAACGAGGAGGACATTATCCTGGATGATAAGAAGGATCCAGGCCATTCCACCGCTTCCAGTTTAGTGCAAATGGGGGCCTTCATGCTTCAGTGTTTGAAGAGGGACCCCCGTATAAAAATCATAAAGGGCAAGGACCAGTACTGGGTGGCAACATACTTAGACCCCCGGTACAAACACAAAATGGTGGAAATGTTACCACTATCACAGAGGGCTTTCAGAATGCAGGACTTCTAGACCTTGCTTAGAGAAATACTGCATTCTGCTTTTGCGGGCGCTGGCAGAGGAATTTCCACTCACAGAGAAACAGTTGCGGGTAACTATCCAACAGCGCATGGAAGAAGAGGGCGGTTTGAAGATGTATTAGTCACTTCAGATATGAGATAATTCTTGCAGCCAACCCATCGACAGCTGTCCTCCGGATCCAGCCTCAGGGTAGACCGACAGGTGTCTGACTACATCGGGTTAATGGCTGATGTGGACGCTCTGAGAAGCGATGAACCTCTGGACTACTGGGTGGGCAGGCTTGACCTGTGTCCTGTCCTGTCCGAAAGAACGTTCAGCGCAGCAGGGGGGATTTTGACCGATAAGCGCACTCGCCTAGCTCACGACAGTGTGGACTACCTCACATTTCTAAAAATAAATGAATGAGGCATGGATCTCAGAGGAATTCAACACATGTGATGAGTCAACCATGTTTAATTGAAATTCCTCATGACAGCCCACAAATATCCGCCACCACCCAGAACAAATCATGGTCCCTGTCTTAGGTAAATACAGCGGCATAAAAAGCCTTTTATGTCCGTTGAAGGCCTAATTTTGGGGGCCTGTTCTGGCTTATAGTTACATATCTATCCTGTGACCGCCTAATGTACCTCCAGCCACAGAATCCCAAGTTCTTTGCTGTCAGGTGAACGCCTATTGGCTAATTTTTGGGGCCTGTACTGGCCTACAGTTACATATTTATCCTGTGACTGCCTAATGTACCTCCAGCCACAGAATTCCAAGTTCTTTGCTGTCAGGTGAATGCCTATTGGCTAATTTTTTGGGCCTGTACTGGCTTACAGTTACATATTTATCCTGTGACCACCTAATGTACCTCAAGCCACAGAATCCAAAGTTCCTGTACTGGCCTACAGTTACATATTTATCCTGTGACCGCCTAATGTACCGCCAGCCACAGAATCCCAAATTCTTTGCTGTCAGGTAAACGCCTATTGGCTAATATTTGGGGCCTGTACTGGCCTACTGTTATATATTTATCCTGTGACCGTCTAATTTACCTCCAGCCACAGAATCCAAAGTTCTTTGCTGTCAGGTGAACGTCTATTGGCTAATTTTTGGGGCCTGTACTAGTCAACAGTTACATATTTATCCTGTGACCGCCTAATGTACCTCCAGCCACAGAGTCCCAAGTTCTTTGCTGTCAGGTGAATGCCTATTGGCTAATTTTTGGGGCCTGTACTGGCCGACAGTTACATTTTTATCCTGTGACTGCCTAATGTCCCTCCAGCCACAGAATCTTACAAAGTTGTGTGCTGTCAGGTGAATGCCTAATTTTTGGGGCCTGTACTAGAGTGGCAAGTTCTCACAACAATACTTAGTGCACTAATAACTAATATCTCATGAGACCTTATAAAATATGAAGTTGTGTGTACCGCGAAAAATTCAATCGCATCAATAGGGATTTCCGCAATGGCGCTTTTTTTGAACACTCGATCTGCATATACAGCGATTGTTGTGAAATGTATTCAAATACACTGCTTTAATGTCAAATTACTCACAGTGATCAGAAATTCTTCCTCAATGTCGCAAAAATTGTTGCCAACCATCTTTTCTGATCGCATCCAACTTCGGTCTGGTGGAAACCCAATTGCTGTAGTAGGCCACGCATATTTTGCCCATGCACATAGGCGAAAATTACATTGCCGATATTTCGCATTGAAAAAAATAATGAATCGAGATCGCAAATTCGAATAATACATCTGGTATATCACTGTCCATGTTGTGGGACTATTTGTGCACTTCTAGCAAGTATTTGGTGGCTGAAAATATGACCTGAAGTTATTCCAGGTTCGCCTTCCTTCAAAGTGAATGGGGCCCACCGCGAACTTGCGTTCGCGAACCGACCCGGCCGATGTTCGTCCATCACTAACGCATAGGATATTGAGTCATTAAGTCCTTTGGGTTTAATCGTGTCAAGGGTGAAAATCCATTGAGCATCCTTCCTCAGGAGTAAAGTGTCTATATCGCCTCCTCTGGGTGGTGTTCTTACATGTTCTACACCCTGAAACATAACGCAGTTCATCATTGTGGGGTGGTTGGCTGCAACATGTTGTGCAATAGGGGTATCACCACGATTGTTGATCTTTAATAGGTGTTCCCCTAAACGCCTCCTGAATTCACGTTTCGTTTTGCCCATGTAATGTAGGCCACATACACATGTTGCCAAATATACCACTCCCACTGTTCTGCAGTTGATAAAGGACTTGATGTTATAACTGCGTCCAGTGACAATGCTAATGGCCTTGCAGGCTACACAACTTATGGGTTGTGAACGTATAAAGATCTAATTTTATTTATTACAACAGTGAGGAAAACATCAAGAGGAGAAAACTCTGCCACTGGGGATATTTTTTAGATGGTACTCTCAGATCCGTAAAGGAACCCTCACCTAGCCCTCTCTGTCCCTCCTCCAGGAGATCAGCTAATATCTTGACATCTGATAATACTCCCTCATCAATGCCAAGTTTTGTGCATTGCTCCCTGTCATGTGTGCGGAAGAATTTTCTCCATTTTAGTTTCCTGATGATCAAAACCCGCTTAGAAAGATTAATAATCTGCAATACGTCACAGGGTACAGTTCTCACTAGTTTCCTCTTCTATTTCTGAGTGGGTATTCTATTGTCTGTGGGGGGGGTCCATAAAAATCTTCCCCGATACCCTCTCTCACTAGTAGCACGTCCACAGCCCCTGCCACCACACCTTCCTCTGCCTCTTCCTTTATTTTTTAAACTTGTCCCTTTGCCCTGGGCGCCACACTACAGGGGGGCGCTGTCCGCTGGGCTGGCCCAAGTTAAATCGGCGACGCTGTATTTATTTTTTTCACACAGGGCCCGGCTGCAGAGCAGAGTGAGGAGGCGAGGCGGGGAGCGCACGGCAGTTCCTGATAGGCTCCGCTCACCTTCCAGGTGGGAAAGACAGTGTGGAGCCAGGAGCCGAAGCAAGAAGAAGCAGAAGATGGCTGCCGCACTGTCGCTGAGTCAGTAGTAGACTGTAGTCCAGCCTAGAGACAATGATTCAAGCAACCCTTAGACAGAGTGTCACAGTCCCAGAGTCCCAAAGTCCCACCCTGAGTGTGTAATTAGGTCAGTAGTGACTAGTGTACTGTGTTGGCATGGGCTGAAGGCAGGCAGGCGTTAGGGGTAATATATGATAATATGAGTGAAGTGCCACTGTGCCAGTCAGTGCCATGAGAGCCAGGCCAAGGCTTCCAAGCAGATGGCACCATGGCACTGCAGTCAGAGTGCTGGTGAAGGATGACCAGGGACACTGAGACAGTATGTCTCTCTGGGATGCCATATGCCCATCTCTGGTGTCCATATACCAGGCCAGGCCTACCAGCATTACCATTTGATATACCACCTACCCGCCTGGTCAACCCACCTAACACTCAGGGAGATAAGTGACTCACAGACTGTTAGGTGTGGGATGACCAGGCGGTATATGAAGGGGTTATACTGGTAGGCCTGGTATATGAACAGCAGAGATGGGCAGATGGCATCCCCTGGGGGTTGTATCTTACATGGGACTATATGCTGGAGGAGCTGAAGGGAGAATTATGTATTTTACATGGGACTGTATGCTGGAGGGGCTGAAGGCAGGGCAGTGATGTATCTTACATGGGACTGTATGCTGGAGGAGCGGAAGGCAGGGGGAGTGATGTATTTTACATGGGACTGTTTGCAAGAAGGACTGAAGGCAGGGGGAGTGATGTATCTTACACGGGACTGTATGCTGGAGGAGCTGAAGGGGGCCATAATTATTACTATAATACTACAGAGGTAGTCATAATAATGATAATAATAATAATAATAATAATAATACAGAGGGGGCCAATATATATTATAATTATACAGAGAGCATTATACTTATGAGCACTACGGGGGAAGGGGAGGTCTGTTATCTGAGGGTGATAGTAAAGTGAGAAATCTAAAACATTTTTTGCAAAACTTTGCAGAGACGAGATGCGGCTGAAAGAAGGTGTCATGACGGTCCTATCTCCGAATGAAGACGTTGAGGAAAGTCTATATCACAGGAGATGTCACTGGATGTAACAGGTATGGTGCGGTATTCTCCTGTATATTTCATAGCAGTGTATGTTATGTTCATCCAAATATCTGTTTCACGGTAGGGTAGGGGGTAAATAGAATTTGGCCCACACTTCCTCAGCCTGGCCCCACTTGGGGAGCCATGAGCAGGGTCTTCCCTGAAAGAGATGACGTCTGGATGAGAGCATATGTTGTTCTAGAACCTGAATATATTTTTCTGCACTGATGGTGCCTTTCCAGACATGCAAGCTGCCCATGCCACACGCACTAATGCAACCCCATACCATCAGAGATGCAGTCTTCTGAACTGAGCGTTGATAACAACTTGGGTTGTCCTTGTCCTCTTTGGTCCGGATGACATGGCGTCCCAGATTTCCCAAAAGAACTTCGAATTGTGACTCGTCTGGCCACAGAACAGTCTTCCATTTTGCCACACTCCATTTTAAATGATCCCTGGCCCAGTGAAAACGCCTGAGCTTGTGGATCTTGCTTAGAAATGGCTTCTTCTTTGCACTGTAGCAGTTTCAGCTGGCAACGGCGGATGGCACGATGGATTGTGTTCACTGACAATGGTTTCTGGAAGTATTCCTGAGCCCATTCTGTGATTTCCTTTACAGTAGCATTCCTGTTTGTGGTGCAGTGTCGTTTAAGGGCCCGGAGATCACGGGCATCCAGTATGGTTTTTCGGCCTTGACCCTTACGCACAGAGATTGTTCCAGATTCTCTGAATCTTCGGATGATGTTATGCACAGTTGATGATGATAGATGCAAAGTCTTTGCAATTTTTCGCTGGGTAACACCTTTCTGATATTGCTCCACTATCTTTCTGCGCAACATTGTGGGAATTGGTGATCCTCTACCCATCTTGGCTTCTGAGAGACACTGCCACTCTGAGAAGCTCTTTTAATACCCAATCATGTTGCCAATTGACCTAATTAGTGTTACTTGGTCTTCCAGCTCTTCGTTATGCTCAAATTTACTTTTTCCAGCCTCTTATTGCTACTTGTCCCAACTTTTTGGGGATTTGTTGACACCGTGAAAATTTGAATCAACGTATTTTTCCTTTAAAATGATACATTTACTCAGATTAAACGTTTGATCTGTCATCTACGTTCTATTACAAATAAAATATTGACATTTGCCATCTCCACATCATTGCATTCAGTTTTTATTCACAATTTGTTTAGTGTCCCAACTTTTTTGGAATCCGGTTTGTAAAAAGTATGGTGAAGGCATGGTTTAGCTCATGATCCAAAGCATACCACATGATCGGCAAAGACAGTGTGATGGCTTGGGAATGCATGGCTGCCAGTGGCACTGGGTCCCTAGTGTTTATGGATGATGTGACACAGGACAGAAGCAGCTGGATGAATTCTGTGATTTTCAGAGACAAACTTTGTGCTCAAATCCAGCCAATTGCAGCCAAACTGATTAGTCGGCATTTCATAATACAGATGGACAATGACCCAAAACATAAAGGCAAAGCAATTCAGGAGTTTTTTAAAGCAAAGAAGTGGAATATTCTTGAATGGCCAAGTCAGTCACCTGATCTGAACCCAATAGAGCATGCATTTCACTTGTTAAAGACTAAACTTCAGACATAGAGGCCCACAAACAAACAGCAACTGAAAACCGCTGCAGTAAAGGCCTGACAGAGCATTAAAAAGGAGGAAGCACAGTGTCTGGTGATGTCCATGAGTTCAAGACTTCAGGAAGTCATTGCCAACATAGGGTTTTCAACCAATTATGAAATGAAGGGATTGAGTTTAAAAAATGCTTTAGTTCCTCGCATTTTTCTTAGTGTTGGGCGCGAATATGCGAATCGCGAATATTAATCGCAAATATCGTCACTTCGAGAATTCGCAAATATTTAGAATATAGTTATATGCAGTATATTCGTATTTTCAAATATTCAAGATTTTGTTTCATCTGAACCCATGATCCCTTCTTGCTTGTGGGCCAAAGAGAAGGTTGCAATGTCTTGGTTTGAGCTTAGCAACATCCCTAGCAACCAATAGGAAAGTTGCCTACCCCTTACTATATAAGAACCTCCCCGGCAGCCATTTTCTACAGTTTTTTAAAGTTATGAGAGAGATAGCAGTGTCATTACTGTGCTCTCAGCTTTCCACACTACATTAGATGGATAGTTAGATAGCTTATATATATATATATATATATAATACAGATAGTTAGTGGGTGATAGTCAGTGTAGGTTATATCCTGATATAGTGTAGCTGTTAGGTTCCAGTACAGGGTGTTAGGTAGTGTGATAGGTTATGCTGTCCATACATACATGCTGCAGACATAGTGCTGTGATGTCACAACAATACAGGTCCTTCAAAAAAAATTAGCATATTGTGATAAAGTTCATTATTTTCTGTAATGTACTGATAAACATTAGACTTTCATATATTTTAGATTCATTACACACCAACTGAAGTAGTTCAAGCCTTTTATTGTTTTAATATTGATGATTTTGGCATACAGCTCATGAAAACCCAAAATTCCTATCTCAAAAAATTAGCATATCATGAAAAGGTTCTCTAAACGAGCTATTAACCTAATCATCTGAATCAACTAATTAACTCTAAACACCTGCAAAAGATTCCTGAGGCTTTTAAAAACTCCCAGCCTGGTTCATTACTCAAAACCGCAATCATGGGTAAGACTGCTGACCTGACTGCTGTCCAGAAGGCCATCATTGACACCCTGAAGCAAGAGCGTAAGACACAGAAAGAAATTTCTGAACGAATAGGCTGTTCCCAGAGTGCTGTATCAAGGCACCTCAGTGGGAAGTCTGTGGGAAGGTAAAAGTGTGGCAGAAAACGCTGCACAACGAGAATAGGTGACTGGACCCTGAGGAAGATTGTGGAGAAGGACCGATTCCAGACCTTGGGGGACCTGCGGAAGCAGTGGACTGAGTCTGGAGTAGAAACATCCAGAGCCACCGTGTACAGGCGTGTGCAGGAAATGGGCTACAGGTGCCGCATTCCCCAGGTCAAGCCACTTTTGAACCAGAAACAGCGGCAGAAGCGCCTGACCTGGGCTATAGAGAAGCAGCACTGGACTGTTGCATGTCATTCGGAAATCAAGGTGCCAGAGTCTGGAGGAAGACTGGGGAGAGGGAAATGCCAAAATGCCTGAAGTCCAGTGTCAAGTACCCACAGTCAGTGATGGTCTGGGGTGCCATGACAGCTGCTGTGTTGGTCCACTGTGTTTTATCAAGGGCAGGGTCAATGCAGCTAGCTATCAGGAGATTTTGGAGCACTTCATGCTTCCATCTGCTGAAAAGCTTTATGGAGATGAAGATTTCATTTTTCAGCACGACCTGGCACCTGCTCACAGTGCCAAAACCACTGGTAAATGGTTTACTGACCATGGTATTACTGTGCTCAATTGGCCTGCCAACTCTCCTGACCTGAACCCCATAGAGAATCTGTGGGATATTGGGAAGAGAAAGTTGAGAGACGCAAGACCCAACACTCTGGATGAGCTTAAGGCCGCTATCGAAGCATCCTGGGCCTGCATAACACCTCAGCAGTGCCACAGGCTGATTGCCTCCATGCCACGCCGCATTGAAGCAGTCATTTCTGCAAAAGGATTCCCGACCAAGTATTGAGTGCATAACTGAACATAATTATTTGAAGGTTGACTTTTTTTGTATTAAAAACACTTTTCTTTTATTGGTCGGATGAAATATGCTAATTTTTTGAGATAGGAATTTTGGGTTTTCATGAGCTGTATGCCAAAATCATCAATATTAAAACAATAAAAGGCTTGAACTACTTCAGTTGGTGTGTAATAAATCTAAAATATATGAAAGTCTAATGTTTATCAGTACATTACAGAAAATAATGAACTTTATCACAATATGCTAATTTTTTGAGAAGGACCTGTATATAGTGCACCAATCAGTAATATGTAGTCAGACCTGCTAAAATGCGAAGTTTCACGTATTGCGCCAAAATATTTGCATCATTAGTGCAGATTAGCGCAATCGCAAATATATTGGAGCACTCTATATTCATATAAAGCCATTTTTAATGTTCTGCCGTGCCAACTATTTTCTCCAGTCTCAGAAAACTTCTAGCAGCTTGGAAAATGTAGCAAAAACGACCCACGCCTGTATTGGGCACATATTATGCGAATATTACATTGCCGATTTTCACAATAAAGCAAATAATCGCGAATTCACGAATATATGATGAATATTTTCCAAAATATTTGCGAAATATCACACAAAATTTAAATATTGCCCCTGCTGCTCATCGCTAATGCAATCATTTTGCTCAACTCACTGAATTAAAGCTGAAAGTCTGAACTTCAACTGCATCTGAATGGTTTTGTTCAAAATCCATTGTGGCAATGTACAGAACAAAAATTAGAAAAATTTTGTCTATGTCCAAATATATATGGTCCTAACTGTAATTTGATGCAAGTTAAGCTGTTGAACTTTATAAAAGTCTGTACTCAACTTATGCTCCATCTCCACCATTACTTCTCCCCTTTATTGCTTCAGAGCTTAACCCTGGGGACCGACAGTATCCAGGTAGGAGCACCGTGACACACATAGAGTCTATTGAGGCCACCCCACCCCACTCGGCATTCCTATAAACCTGGGAAAGATCAGCCCAGATGTGCCCGAGCAGAGTAGAAGCTATATAGTTATAAGTAGTTGTGACAGTAGAATGTTTCCAGTCACATACATATGTCTATAACTTCCCAGCCAGAGCAGATCCAAAAAATAGTGTTAACATCATGTAAGTTCTTAAGAGTGGCACCAGTTTTAGTAGGCCACATTGAAATATGCCCACAGTATTTCAATGTCCCTAACAGAGTGCAAGCCATGGTATTCCCCATAGACAGTGCAAACTATAGTGCCCATTAATATAGTTAGCTGTTAGCTGTTAAAGTGACTGTTTCATGGGATACCCTGTATAATATGGGAACCTTGATTGAATGGTCTAGAATGACCAAGTCATTTGCAATTGGGAAGTTTGAGTCTTCTTTTTTCTGTTCTCCTCTCTTCATTTCTCATCCCTAGGGTCTGGTGGGATGGAATTTTAACTAGATATTTTGATATAAGGCTGTATTAGTACTTTGAGCATATGTGTGAGCATATATGTAGTATCTAATTGAACAATAAGTAAGAAAAATAATGTGAGCTTTAGCTACTCTATAGTATCCATATATTTTGCCCCTTACAGCAATAGTGTCCATAAATAATTCCCCCTACTCTTTCCAGTGTCTCTTCTAATAGAGTTCTGAGCAGCCCCACGTGTCTTCCAGATGCTTTATATGATATATAGCAAATAATTAAACAGGTTGGAGAAATATATTTAATTTGTTCTCTTAGTGCCACTTTTGCTGGTAATACACAGGGCACATGTCCATCTACCACCACCAGTTAGGCGTCTGGCGGAGTTTTACACTGATGACCTATACTCAGCTCTGTACATTGTATAGCGACTGAGCTTGGTATCGCAGCTCAGCCTCAATCATTTCAAAGGGGGCGAACTGCACCGAGGCCATATGACCAATGAATGTGATGTCACACGGCCTAGGAAAAGCTGGAGAAGGCCACAGTGCTACTGCTTGCACTTCTGCCTTTTTTAAACAGCTGATTGGCAGGGATCCCAGGTATTGGACAACCACCGATCAGATACTGATGACTCAGGCTACTTTCACACTAGCGTTCATAGGTCCGTTCGTGAGCTCCGTTTGAAGGAGCTCACGAGCGGACCCGAACGCCTCCGTCCAGCCCTGATGCAGTCTGAATGGATGCGGATCCGCTCAGACTGCATCAGTCTGGCTGCGTTCAGCCTCCGCTCCGCTCGCCTCCTGCACGGCCAGGCGGACAGCTGAACGCTGAAGCAGCGTTCAGCTGTCCGCCTGGCCGTGCAGAGGCGAGCGGATCCGTTCAGACTTACAATGTAAGTCAATGGGAACGGATCCGCTTGAAGATGTCACCATATGGCTCAATCTTCAAGCGGATCCGTCCCCTATTGACTTTACATTGAAAGTCTGAACGGATCCGCTCAGGCTACTTTCACACTTAGAATTTTTTCTAAGTTATTAATGCAGACGGATCCGTACTGAACGGAGCCTCCGTCTGCATTAATATGATCGGATCCGTTCAGAACGGATCCGATCGAACGCTAGTGTGAAAGTAGCCTTATCCAGAGGATACGTCATCAGTGTAAAAATCCTGAATAACACCTTTAACTGGTATTTCATATATATTTATGTTGACATGTACATTTAACATTCTAGCAATAATCATACTATTTTGTCTGGCTTCTTGATTCTGCTAGTCTGCTATTAACAGTTTTATTAATGTGACTACTTTTCCATCACTGTGATTTGGCATAGGTTCACTTGTTTGCCTCATTCTATCTTTGATCTATGCCTGGCCTTGACTGCAGATTGCTATAGTTCTTTACTCTTTGTACTTTATCATACTCTGTCTATTGTTTGATTTTCTATCTTCTATATCTTTTTATATTCCGTGTCTAAAACTGGGAACAACTGAGAACCAACAAAGAGAGGCGCAATAAGTGAAAGAGCATAAGCCTGTGACTTACAATATTACTAAAAGTGTTTGATTTTTCATTTCAACATAAAATACAACCTTAAAATATTCACTCTATACCTAATTTTACATTTGTCAAATTACATACTGTATAGTTTGAATTTGATCAGTTTACAATGCTAAAGTTTTATTGAATAAGAAATGCCCCTGAGAAAAAGACACTGAATTGGTGATAATGGGGTCTATTTACAGGGGTGCAGTGAAAATGGGGGTCCAATGGGTCTGGACCCCCCTAGACGCAGTTATATTTTTTTCCCCCAGTATTTTCCCCAGGGCCGCACCGCCAATTAGGCAGCGTGGCCTTGGATCTAAGTAGGGTCAGTGACGGCAGCAGGGCAGTAGGAGTGGAGATGAGCGCTTTCATACTGGCACATACTGGGGGACACTATGGGGTAGAGGAGGGGCATCTGCTGGGGGCATTAAGAAGGGGCATTTTTAACTGGCACATTATGGGGTACGCTATCGGGAAGGGGGTGAGGAACACTACAGGGGCATCTGCTGGGACATTGGGAAGGGGCATTTTTTACTGGCACATTATGGGGGGCACTATGAGGAAGAGGATCACTATAAGGTCATCTGCTGAGGGCATTAAGAAGGGGCATTTTTTACTGGCACATTATGGGTGGCACTATGGGAGAGAGGAGTACTATAAGGACATCTGCTTGGGGCATTTAGAAGGGGCATTTAGAAGGGGCATTTTTTTCTGGCACATTATGGGTGGCACTATGGGGGAGAGGAGTACTATAAGGGCATCTGCTTGGGGCATTAATAAAGGGGATTTTATACTGGCACATTATGGAGGGCACTATGGGGGAGAGGAACATTATAAGGGTATCTGCTTGGTGCATTAAGAAGGGGCATTTTTTACTGGCACATTATGGGGAGCACTATGAGGAAGAGGATCACTATAAGGGCATCTGCTGAGGGCATTAAGAAGAAGCATTTTTTTACTGGCACATTATGGGTGGCACTATGGGGGAGAGGAGTACTATAACGGCGTCTACTTGGGGCATTAAGAAGGGGGATTTTTTACTGGCACATCATGGAGGGCACTATGGGGGAGAGGAACACTATAAGGGCATCTGCTTGGGGCATTAAGAAGGGGCATGTTTTACTGGCACATTATGGGGGGTCACGATGGGGGAGAGGAGCACTATAGGGGCATCTGCTGGGGGATTAAGAAGGGGATGTTTTTACTGGGACATTATGGGGGGCATTATGGGGGAGAGGAGTACTATAAGGGCATCTGCTGAGGGCATTAAGAGGGGGATTTTTTATTGGCACATTATGGGTGGCACTATGAGGGAGAGGAGTACTATAAGGGCATCTGCTTGGGGCATTAAAAAGGGGGATTTTTTACTGGAACATTATAGGGGCACTATGGGGGAGAGGAACACTATAAGGGCATCTGCTTAGGGCATTAAGAAGGGGCATTTTTTACTGGCACATTATGGGTGGCACGATGGGGGAAGAGAAGCACTATAGGGGAATCTGCTGGGGACATAAAGAAGGGGCAGTTTTTACTGGCACATTATGGGTGGCACTATGGAGGAGAGGAGGACTATATTATACTAGTTATATTTTTTTCCCCCAGTATTTTCCCCAGGGCCGCACCGCCAATTAGGCAGCGTGGCCTTGGATCTAAGTAGGGGCAGTGACGGCAGCAGGGCAGTAGGAGTGGAGATGAGCGCTTTCATACTGGCACATACTGGGGGACACTATGGGGTAGAGGAGGGGCATCTGCTGGGGGCATTAAGAAGGGGCATTTTTAACTGGCACATTATGGGGTACGCTATCGGGAAGGGGGTGAGGAACACTACAGGGGCATCTGCTGGGACATTGGGAAGGGGCATTTTTTACTGGCACATTATGGGGGGCACTATGAGGAAGAGGATCACTATAAGGTCATCTGCTGAGGGCATTAAGAAGGGGCATTTTTTACTGGCACATTATGGGTGGCACTATGGGAGAGAGGAGTACTATAAGGACATCTGCTTGGGGCATTTAGAAGGGGCATTTTTTTCTGGCACATTATGGGTGGCACTATGGGGGAGAGGAGTACTATAAGGGCATCTGCTTGGGGCATTAATAAAGGGGATTTTATACTGGCACATTATGGAGGGCACTATGGGGGAGAGGAACATTATAAGGGTATCTGCTTGGTGCATTAAGAAGGGGCATTTTTTACTGGCACATTATGGGGAGCACTATGAGGAAGAAGATCACTATAAGGGCATCTGCTGAGGGCATTAAGAAGAAGCATTTTTTTACTGGCACATTATGGGTGGCACTATGGGGGAGAGGAGTACTATAACGGTGTCTACTTGGGGCATTAAGAAGGGGGATTTTTTACTGGCACATCATGGAGGGCACTATGGGGGAGAGGAACACTATAAGGGCATCTGCTTGGGGCATTAAGAAGGGGCATGTTTTACTGGCACATTATGGGGGGTCACGATGGGGGAGAGGAGCACTATAGGGGCATCTGCTGGGGGATTAAGAAGGGGATGTTTTTACTGGGACATTATGGGGGGCATTATGGGGGAGAGGAGTACTATAAGGGCATCTGCTGAGGGCATTAAGAGGGGGATTTTTTATTGGCACATTATGGGTGGCACTATGAGGGAGAGGAGTACTATAAGGGCATCTGCTTGGGGCATTAAAAAGGGGGATTTTTTACTGGAACATTATAGGGGCACTATGGGGGAGAGGAACACTATAAGGGCATCTGCTTAGGGCATTAAGAAGGGGCATTTTTTACTGGCACATTATGGGTGGCACGATGGGGGAAGAGAAGCACTATAGGGGAATCTGCTGGGGACATAAAGAAGGGGCAGTTTTTACTGGCACATTATGGGTGGCACTATGGAGGAGAGGAGGACTATAAGGGCATCTGCTTGGGGCATTAAGAAGCGGGATTTTTTACTGGCACATTTTGGGTGGCACTATGGTGGAGAGAAGTACTATAAGGGAATCTGCTTGGGGCATTAAGAAGGGGCATTTTTACTGGCACATTATGGAGGGCACTGTGGTGGAGAGGAGCACTATAAGGGCATCTGCTGTGGACATTAAGAAGGGGTATTTTTTGCTGGCACATTATGGGGGCACTGTGGGGGAGAGTAACACTATGGGGGCATCTGCTGGGGGCACTAAGAAGGGGCATTTTATACTGGCACATTACGGGCGGCACTATGGGGAAGGGGATGAGGAGCACTATGGGAGAATCTGGTAGCACTAAGAAGGGGCATTTATACTGGCACATTATGGGGGCACTATGGGGAAGGGGAAGAGGAGCCCTATAGGAGCATATGCTGGGGGCACTAAGCAGGGGTATTTTATACTGTCACATTATGAGGGACACTATGGGCATCTACTGGGGGCATTATATAGGGACATTTTATACTGGGACACGTTATGAGGGGTACTATGGGGAAGGGGGAAAGATGAGCACTATGGGGGCATTCACTGGGGGCACTATATAGGGGTATTTTATACTGGCATACATTATAGGGGCACTATGGGGACATTAGCTGAACTGCGGGCACTAAGATGGCATTTTTGTACTAGTTCACATAATTTAAGGGGGCATTTTAGAACATTCTACTGTCACATTATAAGGAGAATTATGACTACTAGGGGGCATTATGGTGAGCTTTACTACTACTGGGAGCTATAGGGAACATGATTACTAGTATAGGCTCTATAGGGACATTATGACTACTAAGTGTGCTCTGGCAGAGAATTATTTCTATTGATGGGATTTTGGGGAGCACTATTACCGTAGTGGGCATCCTGGCACAGAATTAGCTTAGCACAATTATTTTTGGGGTACTTTATGTTTATACTATTAGTGTCCGGGATACTATTTGCTGGGAGCAGTTTTTTTTTTTTTTACGTTCGGCAATGTGTGCCAATAATTATTGAAGGGTTGAGGAGAGGGGAGGAGCTTCCTGGCTGTAGCCTGCTATTGTCTATTGTATAATGTAAAGCAGTGCAACAAGGGCAGGCCCTCCCCTCTCTGTATGATGTGTAGAGCTAGGCTCCTCCACCCAGACCTACGCACCTTAAATATTGTGCAGCTCCTCCTCCATTCAACGCCATCAGGCCTAGGAGGAAGGAAGGGAAGCTGAAACAGCTCCTGCCAGAGTCAGCAACTTGGTGAGCAGTCTGTGAAACAGAACTGGAGGGAAAAAGAATAGTTTGAGTACAGCAGCTTTATGTTGGGGCCCTGAGTATTAAGTGCAGTGTGTCTATGTAGGAGGAGGGTGAGACTCCTACCTTCATACTCAAAAATATAATTTCAGCTCTATGGTGTTTGTTGGGAGTGGCCTATTATATGTTGGAGGGGAGTATAACAATGGGCGAGGCCTAAAATTATGTGCAACGCTCACTGCTTTTTTTTTTACTTAGACCCCCCTAGACAAAATTTCTGGGTTCTCCCGTCTCGTTACACCGCCTTACTTTGTAAAAGAATATTCATTTAAGCATCACCTATGCATGTGCAAGATAGTATTGTCACTGCATCGTAACACTTAGAAGAAAGCAAAAACCCCTCTTTATTGGGAATCTGTCACCAGGAAATCCACTGGTAAACCAAGCACAATGCCTTGTAGGTCTAGATCATCTGAATGTAATGATACCGTTCCGTTAGTGATACATAGCATCAATCTGGAGAAAAAATACCTTTTATCATTATGCAAACAAGCAGTTAAATGCACTAAAGATGGTCCCAAGCCAATCGGTGTGCCCTTTACTTCCTGCTTCTTCTGTCAGCCCTACCTCTCTTTCTTGATTGACAGGGCCAAGTGAGATGATTATGCAGGTATGGAGGACAGTAAGGAAAAAAGAGAATCTTATTTTGAAAAGATCCAAAATTTCCCAATTGGCTCATTTATAAATCAGGCTAAAATTTACATTTTGTTTTCCTTAATGCCAAAATTCTGTTTATTCAAGACATGAATTTTATAAGAAGTCTTGGTGTGCTTCCAAGAAGGAGAGAGGTAGTTGGTACCCTCCACAAAGCTCTGAATATGGTTTGTCCAAATTAGCCCACCAAAGATTTTTGAACATAGGACACCCTTCCCAGGTCCTCTTGTCTTATTTTTTATGCCAGGAGATTATACATAATCTACATACATGTATATAATATTGTGCCCAAATAGATAGAACTACATTTAATACAACACCTTTTTCAAAATGATTTTTAATTAGCCATCTTAAATTTCTCAATATTCTATTGATTATATGTGACATGGGATGGATGCCCATTGAATCATTACCTTTGTTAAACCCAGTCTATAGTCTTCTTTTTGTACTTGACAAATAGGAAAGAGAACAGGTGGATATGTCAGTGGTTTTATTCACATTCTGCAGATGACAAACCCACCTGTGCCACTTTTAAGCCATTCTTATTAAAAACCTGTTAAGTGCTAACCGATGGTGGTAACTCACAAACTGAATGAACAACTTACATGAGCTTCTAATGTGGTCAGCACAAATATACAAAAGTCTATAACTATAAAAACGAACAAATGTCTTAGCGCTCAATTGCATGAGAAAATCATTGTGGAAGGCTTCATATTACTTCATGGGCATTCTTCATATTATGAATATATCCTACTCAAGGAAGAATACACTCTTTGACAAAAAAAAAAACTAAAATAAAAACCACCCACAAAGTTGGATTGCTGCAAACCTCAACATGCAGTTATGTCTCAGATATGTAAGTGATTACAAGTGTTGTCTGATTAGACACTGGGGTCTCATTTATGAACTATGGTAAACCCGTTTTCTGATCTAAAAAAGTTGCAGATGGAATTTTTGCAACATTTAGTCTCTACCTCAATTCTGCTTCAAGTTCGATTTTCAAGACGAAAATTAGACCGGGATTATGGCACATTTACTATGTGTGACTTTTCAAAATGTCTGCCTCTCACGCTTCTCAGATCCTTTATCTACTACACCTAAATGTGTAAATCACATCCAACTCACGCCACATATATTATTAAGGTGCACAAGTTCATACATTTAGCAAAGCAGAGCCAGAGTTAAAACTGACTTAAAATAATCTTAGGGCTCATTCACACGAACATAAGGGCTCCGTGCCCATGCTGCCAACCGCAAATTACGGTCTGCAATGCACGGGCACCGACAGTGGGGCAGCCGCATGCGGATTGCAGACCCATTCACTTTCATGGGGTCCGTGATCCATCCGTTCCCCAAAATGATAGAACAAATTCTATCTTTTTACGGAATGGAAGCACGGAATACCACAGAAGCACTCCGTAGTGCTTCCATGGGGTTCCGTTCCATGCTTCCATTCCGTTCCGCACCACATCTCCGGATTTGCGGACCCATTCAAGTGAATGGGTCTGCATCCGTTATGCGGAATGCACATGGCTGGTGACCCATGTATTGCGGGACCACCGTATGCGGCCCGCAGCATAGGTTCGGAGCCCTTACGTTCGTGTGAATGAGCCCTTACATGTTTAACCACTTCAACCCCACTAGCTAAAACCCCCTTCATGACCAGGCCACTTTTTACACTTCTGCACTACACTAATTTCACCGTTTATCGCTCGGTCATGCAACTTACCACCCAAATGAATTTTACCTCCTTTTCTTCTCACTAATAGAGCTTTCATTTGGTGGTATTTTATTGCTGCTGACATTTTTACTTTTTTGGTTATTAATCAAAATGTAAAGATTTTTTGCAAAAAAATGACATTTTTCACTTTCAGCTGTAAAATTTTGCAAAAAAAAACGACATCCATATATACATTTTTTGCTAAATTTATAGTTCTACATGTCTTTGATAAAAAAAAATGTTTGGGCAAAAAAAAAAAAATGGTTTGGGTAAAAGTTATAGCGTTTACAAACTATGGTACAAAAATGTGAATTTCCGCTTTTTGAAGAGCAGCTCTGACTTTCTGAGCACCTGTCATGTTTCCTGAGGTTCTACAATGCCCAAACAGTAGAAAAACCCCACAAATGACCCCATTTCGGAAAGTAGACACCCTAAGGTATTCGCTGATGGGCATAGTGAGTTCATAGAACTTTTTATTTTTTGTCACAAGTTAGCGGAAAATGATGATTATTTTTTTATTTTATTTTTTCTTACAAAGTCTCATATTCCACTAACTTGCGACAAAAAATAAAAAATTCTAGGAACTCGCCATGCCCCTCACAGAATACCTTGGGGTGTCTTCTTTCCAAAATGGGGTCACTTGTGGCGTAGTTATACTGCCCTGGCAATTTAGGGGCCCAAATGTGTGAGAAGTACTTTGCAATCAAAATCTGTAAAAAATGACCGGTGAAATCCGAAAGGTGCACTTTGGAATGTGTGCCCCTTTGCCCACCTAGGCTGCAAAAAAGTGTCACACATCTGGTATCGCCGTACTCAGGAGAAGTTGGGGAATGTGTTTTGGGGTGTCATTTTACATTTACCCATGCTGGGTGAGAGAAATATCTTGGCAAAAGACAACTTTTCCAATTTTTTTATACAAAGTTGGCATTTGACCAAGATATTTCTCTCACCCAGCATGGGTATATGTAAAATGACACCCCAAAACACATTCCCCAACTTCTCCTGAGTACGGCGATACCAGATGTGTGACACTTTTTTGCAGCCTAGATGCGCAAAGGTGCCCAAATTCCTTTTAGGAGGGCATTTTTAGACATTTGGATCCCAGACTTCTACTCACGCTTTAGGGCCCCTAAAAAGCCAGGGCAGTATAAATACCCCACATGTGACCCCACTTTGGAAATAAGACACCCCAAGGTATTCAATGAGGCGCCTGGCAAGTTCATCAAAAAATTTTTTGGGCATAAGTTAGCGGAAATTGATTTTGTTTTTGTTTTTTCTCACAAAGTCTCACTTTCCGCTAACTTAGGACAAAAATGTAAATCTTTCATGGACTCAATATGCCCCTCAGCAAATACCTTGGGGTGTCTTCTTTCAAAAATGGGGTCAGTTGTGGGGTGTTTGTACTGCCCTGGCATTTGAGGGTCTCCGCAATCATTACATGTATGGCCAGCATTAGGAGTTTCTGCTATTCTCCTTATATTGAGCATACAGGTAATGAGATTTTTTTTTCCGTTCAGCCTCTGGGCTGAAAGAAAAAAATGAACGGCACAGATTTCTTCATTCGCATCGCTCAATGTGGATGAAAAAATCTCTGCAAAAAAAAAAAGGAGGGGAAAGGCGTCTGCCAGGACATAGGAGCTCCGCCCAACATCCATACCCACTTAGCTCGTATGCCCTGGCAAACCAGATTTCTCCATTCACATCAATCGATGTGGATGAATAAATCATTGCCGGGATTTTTTTATTTATTTTTTACATACAAAGTGTTTGCCAAAGCATAGGAACGCCACCTCCTCCTCAGCTCGTATGCCTCGGCAAACGTATCTGTTACTGCAGAGTAGAAATCTCGTCTTGCAGCGCCGCATACACCGACTTGCGTGTAATCTGACAGCAGCGCAATGCTTCTGTCAGAATGCACATCAGTGCTGCAGCTAGTCGATCGGTTGGTCCACCTGGAAGGTAAAAAAATTAAAAAATAAAAAAATAAAAAACCAGGCCCCAACGCAATAATTTTATTAACTTTGGAACAGAATATATAAACTTTAACTTTTTGAACTAAACATTAACCTTTTTGCTTACTGGTGCTTTTTTTTTTTTTTTTTACCTTTATAGAACAAACCTCTCCTTCCCCATGGGTCAATGTGCAAAGCGCAAATCGCCCAAAGATGTGGCGAAGTGCGTTATGCACTTTGTCCCAGGTGAAAGGAGAGGTTTGCAGCAGCTGTGTGAGTGAATGGGCCCTAATAGCCCTGTGTGCCTGTCCTGGTGAGATGATCCCTATGCTAATAGTGTACCTGTGAGTGGTACTTCCGGAAACACTCTCCAAAGCATAGGGCAGGGTGGTCAGGACAGTCAGGACAGAAATAGCGGGTGTCACGCCTTATTCCACTCCTGCTACAGACACAACATCTTTTTCGGGGTGACGGTTGGGTTGAGGTACCAGGAACGACATTGGGGAAATGTCGCTCGTGTAGACGGCTAACTACACTGGTGGATGGGGCCACGGAACCTCCTGGGTACAGGAGGTTCTCGATGATCTCTTCCTGAAATTTGAGGAAGGATCCAGTTCTCCCAGCCTTACCGTAGAGAACAAAACTATTATACAGAGCCAATTGAATTAAATATACAGACACCTTCTTATACCATCGTCTGGTTCTGCAGGAAACTAAATACGGAGACAACATCTGGTCATTGAAGTCCACCCCTCCCATGTGAAGGTTATAGTCGTGGACTAAGAGGGGCTTTTCAATGACACGGGTTGCTCGCTCAATTTGTATGGTCGTGTCTGCGTGAATGGAGGAGAGCATGTAAAGTTCACGCTTGTCTCTCCATTTCACCGCGAGCAGTTCTTCGTTACACAGTGCGGCCCTCTGCCCCCTTGCAAGACGGGTGGTAACGAGCCGTTGGGGGAAGCCCGCGCGACTAGTTTGCGCGGTGCCACAGGCGCCAATCCGTTCTAGAAACAAATGCCTAAAGAGGGCCACACATGTGTAAAAATTGTCCACATAAAGATGGTACCCCTTGCCGAATAAGGGTGACACCAAGTCCCAAACTGTCTTCCCACTGCTCCCCAGGTAGTCAGGGCAACCGACCGGCTCCAGGGTCTGATCTTTTCCCTCATAGATCCGAAATTTGTGGGTATAGCCTGTGGCCCCTTTCACAGAGCTTATACAATTTGACCCCATACCGGGCGCGCTTGCTTGGGATGTATTGTTTGAAGCCAAGGCGCCCGGTAAAATGTATCAGGGACTCGTCTACGCAGATGTTTTGCTCTGGGGTATACAAATCTGCAAATTTCAGGTTGAAATGGTCTATGAGGGGCCGAATTTTGTGGAGCCGGTCAAAAGCAGGGTGGCCTCTGGGACGGGAGGCGGTGTTGTCGCTAAAGTGCAGGAAACGCAGGATGGCCTCAAAACGTGCCCTGGACATAGCAGCAGAGAACATGGGCATGTGATGAATTGGGTTCGTGGACCAATATGACCGCAATTCATGCTTTTTAGTTAGACCCATGATGAGGGGGAGGCCAAGAAAAGTTTTAATTTCGGAAACTTGGACTGGTTTCCACCGGAAAGGCTGGGCATAATAGCTTCCCGGGTTGGCGGTTATAAATTGTGTGGCATACCTGTTTGTTTCGGCCACAACTATGTCTAAGAGCTCCGCAGTCAAGAACAGCTCAAAAAATCCCAGGGCCGAACCGATCTGAGCTGTCTCAACCCGAACTCCAGACTGGGCAGTGAAAGGGAAAAGTACAGGTGCGGCTGAAGTTGGGGACTGCCAATCAGGGTTTGCCAGCACCTCAGGGATTCTAGGGGCTCTACGGGCACGTCTTTGCGGTGGCTGCGACGGGGTCACTACTGCTCGTGCCACCGTACCAGCTTCAACTGCCCTTCTGGTGCTCGCCACTTCACCAGGTTGTATGGCAGTGCTGGTACTAGGTCCAGGGAGGGCTGCTCTGCTGGTGTATGCCTCACCACGTAATCCGACAGCAGCAGCCCCACTCTGCTGCTCTTGAAGCGGATCCTGCGCAACCTGCGGTCTAGCGACACGGGGCCGGGTACGCCTGGTGCTATCAGGGACCTCAGCCTCCTCATCCGAACTTTGGGTCAGAGAGCCACTGCTTTCTACAGGTTCGTATTCTGACCCGCTATATTCATCAGATGAGGGTTCCCATTCCTCATCCGATTGGGTCAGAAGCCTGTAGGCCTCTTCAGAAGAATACCCCCTGTTTGACATGTGGGCAACTAAATTTAGGGGTATTCCCTGAGACTACCCAAGAAAAAAAAGCAAGCCTGTCTTACAAAGGGGAGGCTAGCAAAGTACCGGAGGCCGCTGCGGTTGATAAAAAATATCAAAACAGATTTTTTTATCGCCGCAGTGCGTGTAAAGTGAATGTGCAGTGATCCCCCCAAAAAGTTTTTGTCACTGCGGTGGGGCGGGTGTGGGCGAACGCACGTGTGGGCGACCGATCAGGCCTGATCGGGCAAACACTGCGTTTTGGGTGGAGGGAGAACTAAAGTGACACTAATACAATTATAGATCTGACCGTGATCAGTTTTGATCACTTCCAGATACTATAAAAGTACAAATGCTGATTAGCGATACGCTAATCAGCGAATAACGGACTGCGGTGCGGTGGGCTGGGCGCTAACTGATCCCAAAACTACCTAACCAAGGGGCCTAAACTATACCTAAAACCTAACGGTCAATACCAGTGAAAAAAAAAAGTGACAGTTTGCACTGATCACTTTTTTCCTTTCACTAGTGATTGACAGGGGCGATCAAAGGGGTGATCAAAGGGTTAATTGGGGTTCAGGGGGGTGATCTGGGGCTAAGTGTGTAGTGTTGGTGTACTCACTGTGTAGCCTGCTCCTCTGCTGGATCCAACCGACGAAAAGAACCAGCGGAGGAGCAGGCAGCCATATAACAGATCATATTTACTAATATGATCTGCTATCTGGCACTCTGATTGGATTTTTTAAAAATCATCAGCTTGCCAGCCGATCATTGGCTGGCAAGCTGATGACGAAATACT
The DNA here is from genome assembly GCF_014858855.1 of Bufo gargarizans. Taxonomy (NCBI): domain Eukaryota; kingdom Metazoa; phylum Chordata; class Amphibia; order Anura; family Bufonidae; genus Bufo; species Bufo gargarizans. The sequence goes on from NC_058083.1 coordinate 255,585,333, forward strand.
CCTCGACGAAATGCCGGCCCGAACTGCGCATGCGCGGGCCGGCAAAGCGCGTCATCTCGCGAGATGACGCGTATATGCGTCAGTCTGCGCAGCGATGCCGCCTCCGGACCGCACATCTGCGTTAGGTGGTCCGGAGGCAGTTAATGAGCTTCTTGGTCTTGCCACAAGAGGGCGTAAAAAAAGTGCCTTCCCTCTGCCCTATAAAAAAAGTCTCAGGGGACGCATCTGCCTCAACTGCTGGTGAGATCACCTGTGGAGCCATAGCATACTACAGTCAGTCAACCCTAACACTATCAGCTTACCAATATGTGCAAGACATCCCGTGGCCTTATGTGTTGCCTTTCATGGCAGGGCTTACAAATGGCATTTTTTAGCAAGATAATGCTTATCCCCACACACCAAGGGTTTCCCAGGAATGTGTCCACTAGAATGTAAAACTTCCTTGGCCTGCACAGTCACCAGATATATCGCCAATCGAGCCTTTATGGGACCAACTAGGACACCAGCTTCAGTAACCTACGAGTGTGGAGGATCTACATTGCCAAGCTGTAACATCTGTGGACAAATGTGCCGCAGGATGCTAGAACCTATATGCCTCCATGTTTAAAGTAGAACTCCCGGCAAAATGTTTATTCTCTGGCCTGCTAGAAAGCGATGTCATGTGACCAACTCTCTGTTCTCCAACTGACACAGGACAGGAAGTCAGTTACTTCTCTATTCATAGGTAAAAGGAAAGATAAGGGACGGATCACCTCTGGTTTAAGATGGCAAGGTGCACCAAACGGATGTTGTACCCAATCACCAAAAACAATAGTATTGAAATAGAATGGGCACTCATATATCTAGTTCACAAGGTAGGCAAAGCGACTCAAGTGATATATATTAATTTATTGATAGCAATATAATTGAGCAGGTATATATCAACAGTATACAATGATATTATAAACCTAAACAGAGCTATATTCCCTAAATCAGCATAAATTGTTAAAACTTACATAAAATATGATAAAATGTGCATATATCTATCCACTGTTATAGCTGATAGAAGGCCAGGAAGTCCAGTCCAGCGTTAGTAGGTGGGACACAATGATTCATATCTTCTATTGTCTACAACAGTGGCTAACAGCAAATATATCTCCAGGGAAAAGAAATGGTGAAAATAAATAGATAGATAAATAAATATAGATAAAAAATAAATACAGTGATAATACGTGATATGACACAGTGACTTATAGTGTCCAATGGATAAAATGTAACATAATATGACACATAAAATCCATTGGATCAACAACAGGTTTGAAAGCAATTTGTGAAATAGTGTGTATAAATAAATATATAAATATCTCTGGAGAATCAACAATATTGTTGTATCCCACTGATGCTGCAGTCTTTCCTTAGTGGTAGAACATGTGACCTAAATCACGGCTTGGTCCGCACAGTTATCCACAGATATGCTCGGTTTGAGCAAATTTCTGCCTGAATAGGCTGTATGCTTAAACAGCCGCCACGAACGCGGCAAGGTACTTGAACAGTGGTATAAATGTGTCCAGCAGTGTTACAAAATAATCGGTCAACGATGCAGATGTAGCAGACAATATAGCAAGGTGATTAGGCAGCAGTACATATATATCCAGCAATGTTGTACCGGTTTGCATATATCAGAGCTAAATAGCTCTTACTCACATATCGTCCTGTTCCCACCGTGGCGTCCCACGTGGTGTAGATACAAGAGGACTCGCCTTTGGATAGCACAGCTAAGTTGTCTGCTAGCGATGCTGTACCACCCGGCTGTGAACGGGAATGCTGGCTGTGTCACGCTGCAGATCCACGTCCGGTCTCTTTGATTAGAATAGGTGTTCCACCTGTTTGGATCGGTTCTGGTAGTAAGATATTTAGTCTATCAGTCTCTATATTAAGTCCGAAACGACCCGCAATTCAATTGTCTTTAGAATCGTAATTCTGATGTTCTTTAGAAAGAGCTTTCTCAATCCAATGTAGTAGAAAATTATTGCCGGTGTGTTGTCAGGTCCAGTTACTCCTCGCCAGACGCGTTTCAAAGGCTACCTGCCTTCTTCCTCAGTGGCTAGTTTGGATCTGACTGACTTGCCGGCTTTTTATCCTCCAAAGGGCTCTTTATTAAACCTGGAATGGACCCAAAGAATCTGGATTTCACAGATACAGTTATCTTCTATTGCGATAGTCCTGCGGTAAGTCTGCGGTTTTTGTACACACATGCGTTTTTCTGTGTTGTGTGTTCCTAAATCCACCAGAATCATTATGCATATCAAATTTTGTTATAACTGGTTACAGTAGGATCTTATATCGATAATATCATCCCATATCATATATTAATATAAACACATTATTCTTTCTAAAATATAATATATCTAAAAACTTATAAACCTTTATTGGCATCATATTAAACAACATATTAAATAGTAGGGAGCTTCTGTATAGGGTCTAAAAAATATATATTATAAAAATCAAAAAATATATAAATATAAAAATATATATATAAAATATAAAAATATAGAAATAAACATATTTTCGGGTATTATATTCTGTAGAATGCTCATATATTTTCTTGTTAATTGAAATGCAGCAAACTGTGTTCCAATGGGGCTCATCCCCTAAAATGGTTCAGGCAGAGTATATGGGATGGTAATAAATGTGGATTGGGGTCGGAGATCTCCAGCGCAGGGGGGGTCATAGTGCTGCTAAACAGCCCGACTAGTACTCCCCATGGGCCGAAGACACCCGACCCATCACAAAAACCCAAATATTTCCAATTCGGCATTTAGTCCTGCTGGAGCCAAACTGCCGAATTCGAAAATCTTCCTAGACTCCGCCCTAGACATTCGGGCAATATGATTGCCTCCCCTCCAATGGCGTTCTATTTGTTCGAATGCTGCAAAAGTTAAAGACTTGGGATCTTGGTTATGTATCAATTTGAAATGTTTTGATAGTACATGTTTGTCGTACCCTTTCTTGATGTTATTTATGTGTTCCGTAATCCTAACTTTTAGGGGTCTTTTGGTCCTGCCAATATATTGTTTGGCACAAGGGCATTCAATAATGTAGATTACATTTGAGCTATTGCAAGTGAGGAGATCTTTTATCTCAACTGAAATTTTTTTTGTGTTGAGGTCACTCGCATAGTCTTTTTTGCAAAGGACGTATTCCTGCAGTTTATACAGCATCCGCATCTATAGAACCCACTCATTTTTAGCCATTTAGTGACAGATCCGGTTTCTCTTATCTGATTTTTAATTGATGGTGCTATTTTCAGACCCAAATTGGGGGCCTTTGTATACACTATCTCCGGTAATGGTGGGATTAAGGGGCCTATAATTTTATCCTTCTGGATAAGATGCCAATTGTTTTTAATGCTTTGTTCTATTTTTTTGTGTTGTGCATTATAGGGCAGTATTATACGGAATTTATTGTTATCAGCGGGTTTATCATCCTTCTTTTGTTTAGTTTCAAAAAACATTTTTCTATCCATTTTTCTAACCTTACATAGTGCTTTTTCGACAACTGTCTCTGGATATTCCTTTTCTAAAAAAATTTTCTTCATAGTAACAGCCTCATCCTCAAATTCTGTCTGGTTAGTGCAGTTCCTCTTTATTCTACGGAACTGTCCTGTGGGTATGTTCAATAACCAAGAGGGCAGATGACAGCTAGAAAAGAGGATGAAGCTGTTCTTAGCCACCTCTTTCTGAAAGGTAGTACAGACATAATGATCCATCTGAGTAGTGATCCAAATATCCAGGAATTCTGTATATTCCTGATTAATGTTGGAGGAGAATTTAAGATTGCATTCATTCCTACGAGACTGAGAGTGAGGCTCCCATAGGAATACTTAGAGAAACTGACTTTCTTTCCACACATAAAATGCTGTGACAGTTGGACAGTCTGCTGGTCACATGTGAGAAGCAGAAGGGAGGGGATAACTCACAAATACAGTCACCGTTGAGAAGAACAGACAGGGTCAGCGTTAGGGGGGAGGCAAACTGGGCAATTGGCCAGGGTCCCCATTGTCTAAGGGGCCCCTGCTTCAGTGCTGCTGTTCAGCTGAACATCCGAGGAAGCACACAGGCGGATGCAGTGTACGATCCCCTCCCTCACATATAAGAGAAATCATTACCCTAGTGCTGACAGGACCTGCCATAATGTCAGATACAGGAGGCAGAGCTCATCAGAGAAGAGAGGATGAAGGACCTGTGATGACCTCACCATCATGTGACCATAACAGGAGGCAGAGCTCAGCAGTGCAGTAAAGTAGTGAAGAAGACCAGTGATGCATGTGAAGTATGGATTCAATGTAAGTGCCAGGGAAATGCTGGGAGTTGTAGTCCTCTCCTCTTATACCCCCTGTTATGTAATATCAGAGTACATTACAAGAGGAGGTATGAGGAGAGGACTACAACTCCCAGCATGTCCATCTTGTTATGTAATATCAGAGTACATTACAAGAGGAGGTATAAGAGGAGAGGACTACAACTCTCAGCATGTCCATGCCATTATTACATAATATCAGGGTACATTACAACACTGTGGATACCTCCTCTTATAATGTCCCCCTTTAATATTACATAACTGTTTGGACATGCTGGGAGTTGTAGTCTTATTTTATACATCCTCTTGTAATGTACTCTGATATTACATAATAACAGCTTGGACATGCTGGGATTTGTAGCCCCATTCTCTTATACGTCCTCCTGTAATGTGCTCTGATATTAATTAATAATGGCTTAGAAATGCTAGGAGTTATAGTTCTCTCCTGTTATACCTCCTGCAGTAATTAATGATGAGCGGCTGACTTATTGGCCCCCAAGCAACTTAAGCAGGGAGGAATCCTGACTTCAGATGAAAAAAAAGGACGTATATTCTAAAAAATGAATATATAGCAGTATATTGAATATAGTGCTATATATTAGTTTTTTAGAATATTCGTAATTTTTTTCCATCTGAAGTCATGATTCCTCCCCCCTTAAGTTGCTTGTGGGCCAATGACTCATTGGCCCACAAGCAAGAAGCAGGGAGGAATCATGTGTTCAGATGGAAAAAAATGTTGCGATATTCGGAATTTGAATATTCATGCTCAACACTAGCAGTAATGTGCTATGAATTAGGGCTGAGATGATAGATAGGGGAGGGTAGTCCAAGTGGTACCTTGGAACCAAACCCGAGTTTGGGAAATGTTTTTTTACAGTAGAAATTTAAGTTATTATGCGAAGTCTCGTGAGACTTGGCGAAGTAATTACTTCGGCTCATAGGAGCCAATACATTCTAATACTGTACGGAGCGCTCGCTCTGTACAGTATTCACACGAAGTATTTTGCGAATCAACTTCGGATTTTTCATCTGAAGTCGATTCGCTCATCCCTAGTTATTACATATACCCGCCCATAGGTGGTGCTGGCACCACTTACATATATATAGTCTGGGGTATGCTAATGAGAGGAGATTTAGTTGGTTGAGCAAGACAGAGCAGGAGATTAGAAGAAAGGAAGTTAATGGAGGAGCAGAACAGGCCTAGTCCACCATGTAGCTGCTATTTTAGCCCGTTGGCTCTGACCAGGCTAAGACGGTATAGAGAACAGTATTACAGCAGCACAGTAGTGAGTTTATGTCCGGATATAGAGAAAGTCTAGTGGAGGTTAGAGCTAAATTAGCCAATAGACTTCACAAGCAAAAGTGACCAGGAAGAACCTAAAAGTACTTGGACACAACCGGATGATTAGCGTGCAGAATTATCCTTTACCACATGCCTGGACCGTAATTCTTCAGTGAGCATCCTTTCCAAAGAATGGAGCAGAAGACTGATGCCTGCCGTTAGGGAGCCGCTCTGTGGATCGCTACTGACCAGTAAGAGTGATTTTATTCAGTACCTGAGTGCTAGAGAATGGACTTAGCGCATACTTATACAAGAAAGAGCCTTTTTCTTGCCTGTTATATTAAAAGTCTTAGGAAAACTCCTTAACTGACAACTGTCCAGCCTGTTACAAGGATCACAGCTAAACCAATATCTGAGTCATTTCTTTATGCCATATAAATGAACTGTACTGACTACCTGGAGATAAGTGATTTAAGTAAAAGTAAAACTGTTTTACTCCAACCGACTCCTCATCTTTTCCACCTAACGGTGCTGGCGTCACGAACAACCGGGTTCCCAGTTTCAAAAGCACCCTAAGCACCTATATCATCGAGGGCACCTCAACTACTATCTGGCTAGTGATCCCTGTACTAGAGAGTACCCCAGAGGATTTAGTGCTGTCTTCCCCATCACTGCACGCCGGCCCAGGGAGCTACAAAAATTGTGAGTACGACTACTACCCCCATCAGCCCACCATGCGCTCACAGATGTGAGCCTGCAGTCTGGTTCGCTGCAAATACAACTAGATCCATTCACAACGGATGCAGATGATTGTATTTTCATTAACGGAAGCGTTTTTGCTGAACCCTGCCGGATCCAGCAAAAATGCTAGTGTTAAAGTAACATAGGCCTCAAGCCTGTGAGGCATTAGAACTTTGCAAGAAACCACAATGACATCAATGAAACCTCCTGCTCTGGTTCTCGCATGATTACGTCATCACGTAAGACCCAGAGCAGGAGTGGTGATGTCATTGGGATTGCATGCATTGGGACACAGCAACACAAGCCACAGAAAAAACTGCGGCGGGGGGATGGGTGTCACGCCTTGTCCTGTGAATGTGCGGAGATCTGACAAGCTGGCTGCACATGTCTGACTCTTCTCTTTGTTTTGGTTTGAGCTGGATCCACCTTCCCTCAGGTGTACTGGGTTGATTGTTAGTGAGGCTATTTATTCCTCCTTCTCCCAGTGGCCTGTGCAGGTTATAGTTCATTCCTGTGGGCTTTGGATGTGTTGTGGATCGTCTGCTCCAGCTCAGCTCAAGATAAGTCCTCTCTGTTTCTTCCCCTGGTGTCTTTTATCTAGGCCTCTAGGGAGACGCTTGCTTCCTCCTGTTTGAAGAAGCAGGTTGCCTCTTCCCCTTTCCCTACTGGGGTTTTCCCAGGGTATATAGACTTAGGCACGAGGGCATGTGCATATCCACCATAAGGGTATGCACATGTGCACAGCAGTATAGGGAAAGCCTTAGGGATCGCTAGGGGGTGACCCTTTTCTCCCTAGCTTTTGGGCCTAGTAAATTGTTCTGCTTGTTTTCCCTGTATTTGGTTATTTCCCTGCTTACCTACCTACCGTGACAATAGGAGGGAGGCAGTTATTTTTTAAAAATTTTATACTAAATGTCCACACTGCTGGGGACACCAAGAATGGGGGGAAGGAGATCATTATATATACTTGGCATCACTGGGAATGTATGGAGGAGCATTTCATACTGGCGCTACAGGGGCGGTATGACGGTATGCGAGGTGAGGTGGTGGATGATAGGTATGTTTCACCTCGCATGCGCTCTGTTGTCAGGGACTGAACCGGAATCCGGCCCGGGTTTTTCCAGCCTCTGTGGCAGGCTTGGTTCCGGTCCAGAGATTATGGTCCACTGGAGTTCACCTCCAGGTGGACTTTAAATAAACAGGAAGAGAGCACAACAGGTCTCTCATGTGCTGAGTCTCAGGACTGTAGCCTGTGTTGCTGAAGAGAGAGCTATGTTTGGATGCGGGAAAAACAAAAGGTTTGCTTTACCATTTGTGTTGTGGATGTTGGGGAGCAGCCCCACACCGTATAGTCAGGACACGACTGTATAGCTTAGCGCCGGACGGCAAGGATTTACTTTATGTTTTGTTTGTTTTCTGCTGTGCAAACCTTTGTGCCTAAATAAACCTGGCAACAAGCCAGATTTTCAAGGAAACTGCCTGCTTACGGACTGTCTGTTCAGAAAAAGGTGATCCCCACGAGCTAATCTCCCACACGTGGTGGACTCAGCGGGCATTTTCTGAAAATGGAGGACATGTTAAAGGCCCTGCTACAGGCCAATGCCGCTCAGCGGGAATCCAACCGCCAAGTCGCAGAGGCCGCTGCAGCACAACAGGCCGCCCAACAGGAGATGAACCGGCAGTTTGCAGAGGCTCTTGTGGAACTGAAAAAGGGGTTCGCACCTCCTGCGCAAGGGGAACCAAAATTGGTACGTGCTTCCAACCACCTACAGAAGATGACACCTACTGATGATGTTGAGGCCTACCTTGCGACTTTTGAGAGAGTTGCTGTCCGCGAGGAGTGGCCAAAAGAACAGTGGGCGGGGCTAGTGGCCCCGTTCTTGACCGGGGAACCTCAAAAGGCGTACTTTGATCTCGAACCGGATAAGGCCCAGGACTATGAGACACTGAAGACGGAGATACTTGCACGCTTGGGTGTCACCATGGCAGTCCGAGCCCAGCGTGTGCATCAGTGGAGTTACTCCAGCAGCAAGCCACCTCGCTCTCAAATGTTTGACCTGATCCATCTCACCAGGAAGTGGTTGCAGCCAGAGACCTTGACCGGCCCTCAGATCGTGGAGCGGGTAGTAATGGACCGGTACCTGCGTGCGCTCCCTGTGACCCTGAAGAAGTGGGTCGGACAGGGGGACCCCAACACTGCAACCCAGTTGGTGGACCTAGTGGAGAGGTACCTTGCTTCTGAGGACTTGCTGAATCCCTCTATGCCCCACCGTGGAGCGTCTTGGGACGCAAGATCACCCCCAGAATCTGGTAAGACTGTTCCAGGGTTCAAAAGCAGGGGTAATGTTAAGACTGATTTTGCAGCTAATGAGACTGTGGGTCCTAGACCTGGAGACTGGCCAAAGAAGCCAGGAAGGTCTTTGGGACCCTTCAAAGGACTGGGGGTGGAGCACATACAGTGTTATCGGTGCCATGCATTTGGGCATATTGCTGCAAACTGTCCTTTAAATGATGAACCTATGCAGTGTGACTATGCTTTCAGGAAAATACACATTTCTCTTTTTGCACAGGTCGCGTGTACTGCAGCATGTTCGAGTCACACCGAGAGACAAATGTGTGCTATTTCTGTGGATGGAAAACCACTCACAGCCCTGCTAGACTCGGGTAGTGTGGTGACAGTAATCAGGAAGGATTGTGTAAACCCCAGCAAACTACACCCCAGTACTATCGGGGTCATTTGCATTCATGGGGACACACGGGACTACCAGACAGCAGTGGTTGAGGTTGATACCCCTTGGGGCAGTGTGACACATTCAGTCGGGGTGGTGCCGTCGCTGCTTCATGAAGCATTAGTGGGGAGAGATTTTCCCCATTTTTGGAGCTTATGGGAAGGCAAGGGGAGACTGGTAGATAGAGCTCCCCCTGCTGGGGAAGCACGGGAGCTGTCGCCAGATCCTTTTTTCCAAAGGGACGTTGTTGAAGAAGCAGGAGATCCTCTTCCTTTCCCTGTCCTGGCTGGGGAGCCGGAGGACAGGGAAGCTAGCCCTCAGTTCGAGTGTAATGAACGGGAGAACGTCTCTGACCCTGACAGTGAGAGTAGTCCAAATGTTATGCCAGATTTAGAAGTCAGGAGAGAGGATTTCTGTACCGAACAACTGCGAGATGTCACCCTCATTAGAGCTAGGGAAAATGTTAAGATGGTGGATGGGGAACCGGTGGTCCCTAACTGGGTGGTGTCCTTCCCCTACATGGCCCTCAACAACAATTTACTGTATCAGGTGATAAAACGTGGAGAAGACGAGGTCGAACAGTTACTGGTTCCCAAACCCTTCCGCAGGGTCGTACTAGACCTGGCACATAGTCACGTGATGGGGGGACATCTCAGCGTTGAAAAGACCAGGGAGAGAATCGCCCAGAGATTTTTCTGGCCTGGGTTGCATGCAGATGTCAAGCAGTACTGTGGGTCGTGCCCCGAGTGCCAATTGTCAGCACCGGCGCTCCATTTTCGCAGTCCCCTGGTCGCTCTACCAATAATTGAGGTCCCTTTTGAACGGATTGGCATGGACCTGGTGGGGCCAGTGGTGAAGTCTGCCCGGGGTCACCAGCATATTCTGGTGATCCTGGACTACGCGACACGCTACCCTGAGGCCATCCCCTTGCGTAACACCTCCGCTAAGACTATCGCCAAGGAGTTAGTCCAGGTGTTTAGTCGAGTCGGGATCCCAAAGGAGATCTTAACCGATCAAGGCACCCCATTTATGTCCAGGGTCACCAAGGAACTGTGTAAAGTATATAAAATTTCCCATCTCCGCACCTCTGTCTACCACCCCCAAACGGATGGACTTGTGGAGCGATTTAATAAAACGCTGAAAAGTATGTTGAAAAAGGTGGTTGACAGAGATGGGAAAAATTGGGATTTTTTGCTACCATATCTCATGTTTGCCATACGCGAGGTTCCGCAGGTGTCCACAGGTTATTCCCCCTTTGAGCTTTTGTATGGTAGACATCCCAGGGGGCTGCTAGATGTCGCTAAAGAAACATGGGAAGGAGAGGCCACCCCGTATCGAAGCGTCATAGAGCATGTCTCCTTGATGCAGGATCGAATCGCAGCTGTCTTGCCCCTGGTTCGTGAACATATGGAGCGAGCCCAGGAGGCCCAGAGGAGGGTCTACAATCGGGGTGCCAAGGTCCGTACTTTCAGCCCCGGGGACGGAGTGTTGGTACTGGTTCCCACGGTTGAAAGCAAGTTCCTGGCTAAGTGGCAGGGCCCCTTTGAGGTGGTTGAAAAAGTAGGAGAGGTAAACTACAGGGTCTACCAACCCGGGAAATGGAAGCCACAACAGATTTATCATGTAAATCTCTTAAAACCCTGGAAGGACAGAGAGACTTTGTTGGCCACGTCTCCGGCCGCAACAGTCCGGCGACCGGTGATCCCTGACGTCCCCTTAACGGAGTCCCTATCCCTGGTGCAACAAAGTGACGTTAGGGCATTTTTGTACAAAAATAGAGACTTTTTCTCCCCCTTACCCGGACGAACCAACGTGATTCAGCATGACATAGTGACAGAACCTGGGGTTCGCGTAAATGTAAAGCCATATAGAATACCGGAGGCCAGGCGAGAGGCAGTCGCAAAGGAAATAAAAATGATGTTAGAGTTGGACGTGATAGAAGAGTCCCACAGTGATTGGTCGAGCCCCATAGTGCTGGTCCCAAAACCCGATGGCACTGTTAGGTTTTGTAACGACTTTAGGAAACTGAACAGTGTCTCCAAGTTCGATGCCTACCCGATGCCTCGGGTCGACGAACTCGTGGACAGGTTGGGGCAAGCCCGCTACATAACGACCCTAGACCTGACGAAAGGCTACTGGCAGATACCCCTAACTGAATCGGCCAAGGAGAAAACGGCCTTTTCCACTCCGGAAGGCTCGTTTCAGTATAAGCGGATGCCTTTTGGTCTGCATGGAGCTCCTGCATCATTCCAACGAATGATGGATAAAACTTTGAGCCCACATCGCCCGTATGCAGCTGCTTATTTGGACGATGTGGTCATCCACAGCCCAGATTGGGAATCGCACCTGCTCCGGGTACAAGCAGTGGTAGATTCTCTTAAGAAAGCAGGTCTTACGGCCAACCCAAAAAAGTGTGCCATAGGCCTGGAGGAAGCCAAATACCTTGGCTACGTTATTGGCCGGGGACTGGTCAAGCCCCAGACCAATAAGGTTGAGGCAATTCAAAAATGGCCCCAACCGATAAATAAAAAACAAGTTCGGGCCTTTATTGGCATTACGGGGTATTACCGGCGGTTTATACCCGACTTTGCCACCATTGCCGCCCCTCTGACCGACCTGACAAAGGGCAGAGGGTCGGCCATGGTTAAATGGAATCCTGAAGCTGAGGAGGCCTTCCAGAAGTTAAAGCGGGCCCTTTGTGTACTACCGGTGTTGGTAACGCCGGACTTCTCAAAGGAGTTTGTGGTACAGACGGACGCCTCTGAGGTGGGCCTAGGGGCTGTCCTGTCCCAAACCAGAGATGGTGAGGAGCACCCAGTGGTATACCTGAGCCGAAAGCTGAACAAGCATGAAAAGAACTATGCCATTGTTGAGAAGGAGTGTCTGGCTATTAAATGGGCCCTAGACTCGCTGAAATATTACTTATTGGGAAGGTCGTTTAAGCTCGTCACCGACCATGCACCCCTAAAGTGGATGTGTGACAACAGGGAAAAAAATAGCCGTGTGACAAGATGGTTTCTGGCCTTACAGCCCTTTAAGTTTTCAGTAGAGCATAGGCCGGGCAAGCTCCAAAACAATGCAGATGCCCTCTCCCGCATGCATTGTATGCTGGGGACAGTTGCTCAGCCGCGGGGGCTAGAGCAGAGGGGGGGGGATATGTGACGGTATGCGAGGTGAGGTGGTGGATGATAGGTATGTGTTACCTCGCATGCGCTCTGTTGTCAGGGACTGAACCGGAATCCGGCCCGGGTTTTTCCAGCCTCTGTGGCAGGCTTGGTTCCGGTCCAGAGATTATGGTCCACTGGAGTTCACCTCCAGGTGGACTTTAAATAAACAGGAAGAGAGCACAACAGGTCTCTCATGTGCTGAGTCTCAGGACTGTAGCCTGTGTTGCTGAAGAGAGAGCTATGTTTGGATGCGGGAAAAACAAAAGGTTTGCTTTACCATTTGTGTTGTGGATGTTGGGGAGCAGCCCCACACCGTATAGTCAGGACACGACTGTATAGCTTAGCGCCGTACGGCAAGGATTTACTTTATGTTTTGTTTGTTTTCTGCTGTGCAAACCTTTGTGCCTAAATAAACCTGGCAACAAGCCAGATTTTCAAGGAAACTGCCTGCTTACGGACTGTCTGTTCAGAAAAAGGTGATCCCCACGAGCTAATCTCCCACAATATATATATATATATATATATATATATATATATATACAGTTGCAAGAAAAAGTATGTGAACCCTTTGGAATGATATGGATTTCTGCACAAATTGGTCATAAAATTGGTCACAACAATAGACAATCACAGTCTGCTTAAACTAATAACACACAAAGAATTAAATGTTACCATGTTTTTATTGAACACACCATAACAGGTGCTGCTGCCGCAATCACTGCTGCTTTAGGGTCTATTCACACATCCGTAGTGTATTGTGGATCCGCAATACACTCGGTTAGCACCCCCCATAGAACTGCCTATTCTTGTCCGCGGACAAGAATAGGACATGTTAAATTTTTTTACTGAGCCGCGGAACGGAAGTTTGGGGCCGTGCTCCGGAAATGCGGATGCGGACAGCACACTGTGTGCTGTCTGCATCCATTACTGCCCCATAGAGAATTAATGGGTCCGCACGCGTTCGGATAATTGCGGAACGGGTGCGGACAAATTCTATAGACGTGTGAATGGACCCATACCGGAATAAAAGGATGCCTGCACAGGGATTTTACAAGACAGGACATCAGTCCATGCATTGAACATTGTGTATATGATGTATAGTTTTATTTGATGTTGGAATGGGAAATATAACTGATGTGGTAATTGAATAACTGCGTCATTGCTATACAAACTGCGCAAATATGTCAGGGCAATGAGACAGATAAGCGGCAGATCTGCAGGATGGGATGGTCAATTCTGGATCCTATTCTTCCATACCAGGTCTGCATCACCTTATCAGTTCAATTAACGAAACTTCATTTAACAAAATTGTACTTCAGGAAACTGGAGTTATGATCCGTCAATCACATGTTCTCCCATTGACTTCCATTATGCTATGTTGCTCTGTAGAGCACCCGAGCATCCCAAAGTGTTCTACTCGAGCACAAGAGCACCCAAGCACTTTAGTGCTCGATCAACACTAGTTGCAATCTCATATTGAGGGAGTCCAACTCCTGGCACTCCTACTGATCAGCTGTTTGAAGAGACATGTTGCTCGGGTGAGCGCCTGAACCTCTTTCTATGCTAGTGGCGACGTGTTCATTGGTCAAATGTCCTATGTGCAACTCAGTTTAATTCAAAAGAATAGGTCTGGACCGCAATAACAAGCACATCCACAATGCAATCTATGGCACAAGTGCCGAGTCCCTTTCAAACAGTTGATTGGTGGTGGTTAGAGATGAGCAAATTGAAGTTGACGAACTGGAATTCGATCTGATTTTCTGTAAAAATTCGATTTGCACCGAATACGAATTTCCTCACACTTCGTGGTAACAATTCGATTTTTTTTCCTAAAATGGCTGCTGCACGTGTTAGGACATGGAGCAAGGAACTCTGGGAAGGCGGGATCACCCACAATGCCATACATGCAGCCAATCAGCAGCCAGCCAGCCCCTGTGATGTCACAGCCCTATAAATACCCTCAGCCATCTTGGATTCAGCCATTTTCCAGTGTACTTAGTGCAGGAAGAGACGTCAGCAGGCGCTAAGGACAGTGGTAGAAAAGACTTTAAAACTTTTATTTTGCTGTATATAAGTTCAGGGAAAGGATAGGGAGCAATCATTCCACAGTATTGAAGCAGAATAGGGTTCAGTAGGGGAGTTTATAGACTGGGTAATAGGAGCAATCCTATTACACCTTGCTGCACTGACTGGGGATCCAAATTGCCATTATACAGCTCTGTAATTCCAGCAAACCGTTCTTGTTATTGGGGTGCAAGTGCTGTTTGATACAGCCATTAACAGGGTTTATTACAAGGAAATATTTGTACGTCTTATTTGCCCTTCTGCGGTGCAGTTAGAAAATTACAGCCCTTTTTGGCATGTATTAGTGGCAAAAATATATATATTATTTGCCGTTCAGTGGTGCAGTTATATGTTTCTAAAGCCCTTTTTGGCGTGTATTAGTGGCAAAAAAATATATTATTTGCTTTTCTGCAGTGCAGTTATATGTTCTAAAGCCTTTTGTGGCATGTATAGGTTAAAAAAATAAGGGCCTATTTGTCGTTCAGCTGTGCAGTTTTATGTTCTAAAGCCTTTTTTGGTGTGCATAAGTGGAAAAACGTAAGGGCCTATTTGCCGTTTAGCGGTGCAATTATATGTTTTAAAGCCTTCTTTGGCGTGCATTAGTGGGGAAAAAAGGCCTATTAGCCATTGTGTGGTGAAGTGAGAAAATTACAGTTTTTTGGGGTGTTTTCATTTACTTCTTATTTATTTGATCTAACAGTATGTCAGACAGAGAAGTCTAAGAAGTATTAGTGGCACAAAAAAAAGTATTTGCCGTTGTGTGGTGAAGTGAAAAAATTACAGCCCTTTTTGGCGTGTATTAGTGGTAAACAAAATATATATGTCACGACCATGGTCATGGCCGTGACTCCTGGAACCTGCATGCAGTTGCCTGTGGTCTTGTCTTGTTGTTCAATAACAGGTGTGGGCTGAAATAGTTTGCCTCACGTGTGGTTGCCGCTGGCAACATGATCTTATTTGGCAGTATAGAAGCCGGAGCAGTCGCTAGGCAGCTTGCTGTCAAGTGCATGCGGTTGCACCAGGCAACCTGTTTTTGTATGTGTGCACTTTGTCTGTTTACTGTGCACGGGGTTTTGTGTGTGTGCATTTCCCTTTAAGTGGCTTCACTACCCTGTCTGGTCTTGGAAGGGTTAATTCCCTTTTCAGTGTGTGTCTGTGTGGGTGTGGCTAATTGGGCTATTTAGCCTCAGTTGAGACCTGAAGCGGAGGGGTACTCCAGCCTTGTGGTAAGCTGGAGTCATCCTCCTGGTCTTATACCATCTGCCAGTGAGGGCCACCCTTGTGGTCATAAAAGTTATGCGTGTTGTTTATTTTATGTTCTTGTGATGTCTTATCTTGCAGCTATGGATCTGGGTTCCTGTGTGTTTATGTGTGTGTGCTGTGTCCTTTTATGTTTGGTATGGACATTCAGCATGTGAGCACGGGATTCAGTCAGTGTGTCTGTGGCAGGTAGGCGTGGAGGTGGTTTCACTCACCTGCTATATCCATAGGCTGTTAATGTTTCCTCTTCCTTGCAGTTTGGCCAGTTTAGACTCCTGTTCCTTCGTGTCTAGGAGGAACAGGTTGTCTTACCCAGCTCCTAGATCAGGGATCTGCTGAGGGCTAGTAGGGACCCGAGGTTCCTGAGTATGAGCCCTCCTACCATCTGGGCTGGCTCATACAGCTAGGAGTCAGGGTCAGAGTTAGGGACGCTGTAGGAGGTGACCTGCTCCCTAATTCTGTTGTCCTGGCCAAGCAGCTTCCACATACGTGTAACATCGCACGGGTGAGGGTTTCCCCCATCCTCAGTTGTGACAATATATTTGCCGTTCAGCGGTGCAGTTATATGTTCTAAAGCCCTTTTTGTCATGTATTAGTGGCAAAAAAATATATATTTTCCGTTCAGCAGTGCAGTTATATGTTCTGGGAGAAGTGAAAAGCGCGGGAGTGGCAGAGGCCTAAATGTTTCTGGGGCAGGCACAGGTCGCAGCAGAGTAAGGGTGTGTGGCAGCAGGAGTTGCAGTGAGAGGCCTGAGCTCCCGGTTTCATCTAGCGGTCATGTCACCGAAGCGATTGCCAAGAGACAACACTATGCATGCACTCATCCAATGGCGCAGAAACCGAATGTGTTCCTGGCCAAGTAGCTGGTGCTGCAGCCCCTCCCTTTTCAAGTGGTGGACTCTGCACCTTTCAGAGAACTGATGGCTCGTTCCGAGCCGAAGTGGAGAGTCCCAAGCTGTCATTTCTTTGCCAAAAAGGCCGTACCAGCCCTGCACACGTATGTAGAACAGAAGGTGGGCCAATCCTTGAGCCTGTCGAGGCGCGGCAGCGCCGTTGTGGAGCTGTAACTACGGTCAGGGACAATACATGTCCTTTACGGCCCATTGGGTGAATGTGGTTCCTGCACAGCCACACCAGCAACTTGGCCAGGTGACGCTGCTTCTGCCTCCACGTTCTCACGTCGTTGATCATGTGACAATGTCCGCCTCTGCCTCCTCTCTTTCCCCACCGTGTCCTCAGCCTCCACTGTAAGGACAATTCACAGTGCCTGTGACAAATCCCCCTCTTTTGAGTTTGCCACGAGTACTTGGAGAGGACTACTTGCCAGCCTCTTACCATGTGATTACGGTCCCATGTTAAATGTACCTGTTTTATATACTAGCTGCATAGTTATATAAGTTCAGGTATTTTGCTGTCTTTTGCTACCATGTGGCTAATGGAGTCTTGCCTCTGTCCTTGGAAGATAAGTGGATCACTTCTCAATTGTCTCCAGGACAAAAGACTGTGTAGAACCGGTTTTGGGCAGAAAAGCCATGAGTACAGCCAGGCCAAAGAGACTCTTACTAACTTTTGAACCCCTGGTCTAATTGGTGCCATTTTGGGATGTTAAATGTCTATGTGTATTGTAACGGGTGGGACATTGTGTATTTAAGTAGTGATGTCTGTCCTATTGTCTCCCCGCGTGTATTGGCGATTTCCCTTTGTCCTGAGAGGTAATTGAATTACACCTCGGATGTCTCCAGGACAGAAGACATTGTGTATGTTCCTGCCTGTGATGATTATGTTAACCATTGTGCAACATAATTATATCACAGGCAGAGGGTTGGATGTTATGTGGGTTGTACCTTTGTGTTATTGGTTAATGTGTATTTGTTGTGGGTGTCTCCCTTGCATGGGAGCAGGGCATAAAAGAAAGTGTAGTTCTGAATGCCTGTGTTGCTTCCAGTAAAGTCTTGTTCCACCATTCAGCTTTGGCTCATGTATGGACTTATTTGGTGATACCAGTGATACCAGCGATACTGGCGATACCAGCGATACTAGCGATAATAGCGATTTATTGCTCTGTGGATTATTTGGCTGTGCTATTTCAAGGGAAGAAGGGAATACTAGACGGTGACACGGATGATACCGTCACAGTGCCCATCCAGCATACCACATGTGCAGGGAACGGTGGTGTCATGCTGTTCTGCACCTCATTTGCCTGGGTAAACGGAGTCACACAGAGGAGGAACTGCTCAATGTCCTTCATCAAGAAATCGAATCCTGGCTTTCTCCGCGACAACTCAAATCGGAACATGGTGTCGGCGCTGCGTCAAGGAAGGCTGACCCATGCGCCCTGCATGACACACGTGTTCAATCTGTTTGTCAAGTGGTTCCTGAAGTCTTCCACCCATCTGCAAGACATCCTAAAAATGGTCAGGAAACTTTGCATGCACTTGAGCCACACGTACACCGCAAAGCACACCCTCCTTGAGCTGCAGCAGCAGAACGGCATACTCCAACATAGGCTGATATGCAACATTTTCACCCATTGGAATTCCATCCTCCATATGTTGGACCATCTATGCGAACAGAGAAAGGCCATAAATGATTTCTTGATGCTCCAAGAGGAGAACAGAAGTACTCCCCTGTGTAACCTCAATGTCAGCCAGTGGCAGCTCATGCGTGACACCTACCGTTTGCTCAGGCCCTTTGAGGAGACCACATTATTTGTCAGTCGCCAGGACTACGGAATGAACAACATCATTCCACTGTTTCATGTCCTGGAACAGATGCTGGTAAATCTGGCTGGTCAGGGGACTGGAGACATTGGGCCTAGTCTCATGGCCACATGAGCCCTGTGGGGACTGAACTGGAGGAGGAGGAGGACATTGGAGCACAAGCAATGTGTAGTGAAATGGGTGGTTTTTCTACCCAGGTGACAGGAGACGAGGAGCAGAAGCATCCAGAGGAGCTACAGGGTGATGAGGAAGATGAGGCAGATAACTCAGACACACCGTGGCAGTATGCAGTGGAGATGGAGGCAGGGAGTCCCTCCAAGTCACTTGCACAAATTGCCCGTTACATGCTCACTTGCTTGCGTAGTGACAGCCGAATTGTCACCATTCAGCAGAGGGATGACTTCTGGATCTCCACCTTGTTGGACCCTTGCTACCGGACCAAAATTAGGGCATTTTTTACACTCGCTGAGGGGAGGACAAACTGAACTACTATAGAGACATCCTATGAAGTCAGTTGGCCGCTGCCTATCGTCACCATCTTCTCACAGGTCTGACCAGGGGGGCCCTCTGTGCTCACGTTCCACTGCCATGGCTGCTGGGGAGGGGTAGGGTGGCAGGAGCAGTTCCAGCTCCATCAGCAGCAGCCTGAGTCTAGAGTTGCTGATGAAGAAACTACTCACCAGCAGCAGCATTTAGACCTGGAGCAGAACCTGAACCAGCAGGTGGTGGCATACTTGGACAGCACGCTGCCACCCCACATTGAGCCAAACTTGATTTGTGGCCGCAACTGAGTTCGCCCTGGAAAAGCTGTCCTGCCCGGCCAGTAGTGTGGCATCAGAGTGGTTGTTTAGTGTGGCGGGGGCCATAGTTACGTCAAGAAGATCTTGCCTGTCCACCCAGAATGTGGAGAGACTAACTTTTGTCAAGATGAATCAGGCGTGGATCAGCCAGGATTTCCACCTACCTATGCATCATACTAGATCATCCATGGTGCATTCCAACACTTTTACAAAAGAGACCGGTTTCTTCTGGCTACCTGTCTCAGCTACTATTCTGATGCTGCCACCTGCCTGATGCCACACATCTGATGCAAAGTGCTCCTTTTTTCACCCATTGTCTTCAGCTGGTACTGGTATTACCAACCACCTTCCCACTCTGTGGTCTCCTGATGCTGCTACCACCTCACTACTCAGGTCTCCTAATGCTGCTGCTGCCACCTCCAGACTGTCATTGTGCCTCCCTGCGGCCTCCTGATGCTGCTGTTGCCACCTTTACATTGTCATTGTGCTACCCTGTGGCCTCCTCCTGATGCTGCTGCTGCCGCTACCTCCACACTCTGTCATTGTGCCACTCTGTGGCCTCCTGATGCTGCTGCTTCCAACTCCACGCTGTCATTGTGCCACTCTGTGGCCTTTTCCTGATGCTGCAGCCACCACCTCCACACTCTGTCATTATGCCACTCTGTGGCCTCTTAATGCTGCTGATGCCACCTCCACATTGTCATTGTGCCACCCTGTGGCCTCCTCCTGGTGCTGCTGCCGCCACCTCCGCACTCTGTCATTGTGCCACTCTGTGGCCTCCTGATATTGTTGCTTCCACCTCCACACTGCCATTGTGCCACTCTGTGGCCTCCTCTTGATGCTGCTGCCACTTCCAGACTCTGTCATTGGGCTACTTTGTGGTCTCCTCATTCTGCTTCCACCTCACCACTATATTATACGGCCACTCTGTAGACTTCTCATACTGTTCCTACCCTCCCCAATTCATGACTGGGCCATCAATATTTATTTGACCCTTCTTCTGATCTGTCAGAAGGAAGGAAAAATTAGATGAACATCGGATCCTGTCTATGTAGCAGAATGGCTTATGATTTAGGTAGTCAAAAGCAGGAGTGGGTACAAAACAAAGAAGACATGCAAATATTAAATTCACGTGTCATCTCTGCTTTGGATCTACTGATGGATTACTGACCAAATGCTGACCAAGTGAAGGCATTTGCTCCACAGACAGGATCAGTTTTTTGGTGGTTATTGTTCTGACAGATCAGAGGAAGAGCAAAATAATCAGTGACGTCAACACAAACTTACTGCTGACACCCACTCTACTCTAATGGGGGGGGGGGGGGGCTCTGCTTGTATAAGCGTTTAATAGAACAGGTTTTGTAGAAAACTATGTGGAATCAGTGAATTGGTGGAAAAAGAGTGCTCTCTTTCACACTATAATAAGATCTTGGGTAGAGTTGAGTGAACCTAAACTGCAAAGTTCGGGTTCGTACCGAACTTTGCGAGTTCGGGTACCCGGACCCGAACCTGGACTTTTTAACTGAAGTTCGGGTTCAGGTTCGCAGTTCGGGTGATTTTATTATTTTCCGTTAAAACATGGTTATAACGCAAAATAGTAGCATTCTTAAAACAGAATGCTAAATAAAATGTCTGAGGGGTGTTGCTTTATTTATCACACTCCGTGTTGCTTTATTTATCACACTCCGGCAATACAGGCACCCCAGTTATAATTCACTGGGTCAGCTGAAGGTCTAGCACCACAAAACATAAACCAAAATAAACACCTGCCCATCTGGGCTCTGGCTAATACAGTGAAGTTCCTAACACACCTATTGAACACAGTTCACACAGAGAACTTGGCTTCTCTAGCTAGCAGGGCAGCCAGCTTCCCAGACTTTCTCCAGGCCTCACTCTCCTAGACTGACAGCCTGGACTATGCTTTATTTCCCCTTGATGATCCCTCAGGCTAGGGGAAAACCTGTCCCGGAATGTCCCTCTACCAATCCTACCTTCTCCCAGTCCAATAAAATCCAGCCCATAAACTTAACAAAACTGTCTCAGCAACCTACACATTGCTGAGACTATTTTAACCTTCTGGATTTTATTTACCTCACCCAGTTGAGGAAGCTGGGTGGGATATTCCCCCCTTTCCAGGACTCTACCATACACTTTTCTGGTCACCTTACCACATATCCCCCCCTCTTCTCCAGACCGCAGGTCTGGATATTTTTAGCCAACAAGCAGTGTATTCTGGACAAAGTATCTGCGTTCCCCTGTAAATTCCCCGGCCTATGTTCAACCTTGAATATACAATTTTGCAGGGAGAGAAACCACCTGGTCACTCTCGCGTTTTGCTCCCTGTTTTGTTTCATCCAAGTTATAGGAGCGTGATCTGTTACCAACTGAAATTTCCTACCCAGTAGGTAATATTTAAGTGACTCCAGAGCCCATTTAATGGCCAGACACTCTCGTTCCACTATGGCATAATTTTTCTCTGCTGGGGTCAACTTCCTACTTAGGTACCGTACATCACTGGGTGCTCCTCCCCATTTATCACTTGTGACAGGACCGCTCCCAAGCCTGTCTCAGATGCATCAGTCTGGACCAGAAACTCTTTTCTGAAATCTGGGGAAATGAGCACTGGCTGTTGACAGAGAGCAGACTTTAGGCTTTGAAAGGCCTTTTCTGCCTCTGGGGTCCACTTCATCATTACTGACTTAGGGCCTTTCATTAAGTCAGTCAATGGTGGTGCCATCGAGGCAAAATTCGGTACGAACTGGCAGTAGTACCCTGTTATGCCAAGGAAGGCCCTGACTTGTTTCTTCGTTAAGGGCCTAGGCCTGTCTTGTATCGCCTCTACTTTATTGATTTGGGGTTTAACTAGCCCTTTACCAATAATGTAGCCCAGATATTTTTCTTCCTCCAGACCCACTGCCCACTTCTCAGGGTTTATGGTTAGGCCAGCATCACTAATGGAGTCTATAACGGCCTGTACCTTCCAGAGGTGACTTCTCCAATCAGATGAAAAAATGACCACATCATCAAGGTAAGCGGCCGCATAGTCACGATGTGGCTTCAAGATCAGGTCCATCAACCTCTGAAATGTAGCAGGGGCTCCATGTAACCCGAACGGCATCATTGTGTACTGGAACAGCCCCTCTGGAGTAGAGAATGCCGTCTTTTCTTTTGCATCATCTAATAATGGTATCTGCCAATACCCTTTTGTAAGGTCAAGGGTCATGATGTACCTTGCTTTCCCAAGCCTCTCAATTAGTTCATCTACTCTGGGCATGGGTTACGCATCGAATTCCGACACCTCATTTAGCTTCCGGAAATCATTACAAAATCTCCAAGTCCCATTAGGCTTCAGGATTAGGACAATAGGGCTTGACCACACACTGGTAGATTCCTCAATAACCCCTAACTCAAGCATGCGCCTGACCTCAGAGGATACCGCTTTCCTGCGTGCTTCTGGTATCCTGTAGGGCTTTAGATTCACCTTACTGTGGGGCTCAGTTCTTACGGAATGTTTTATCAGGTGGGTACGGCCTGGTAGGTCAGAAAATCTCTCTCTATTTTTCTGCAGAAACTCCTTTACTTCTTGTTTCTGAGGTACTGACAGTGCCTCACTAATTTTTACCAGAGGATTTGGTGGTGACACCTCCTTACTCATGGTCTGTGTGGCCACCAATGACTCCCGATCTTTCCATGGCTTGATCAGATTTACATGGTAAATCTGGTAGGGTCTTCTCCTTCCTGATTGGTGCATCTTATAGTTCACCTCGCCCACTTTTTCCACAACCTCGTAGGGACCCTGCCACTTTGCCAGAAACTTACTTTCTACAGTGGGAACTAGAATCAGGACCCTGTCTCTGGGATTAAAGTCCCTTACCTTGGCAGACCTGTTATAAATTCTGCTTTGAGACTCCTGAGCTTGCAGATGTTCTTTAACAATGGGCATCACTGTTGCTATCCTGTCTTGCATATCAGCCACATGTTCAATGATGCTCTTATAGGGAGTAGCCTCAGCCTCCCAGGTTTATTTAGCTACATCGAGTAAACCCCTTGGGTGACTGCCATATAGTAACTCAAATGGTGAGAACCCTGTATAAGCCTGAGGCACCTCCCTAACAGAGAACATAAGGTAGAGTAGGAGGCAGTCCCAGTCCCGACCATCCTTTTCGACCACTTTTTTTAACATCTGTTTCAGCCTCTTGTTACACCTCTCGACCAACCCATCTGTCTGTGGGTGGTACACCGAGGTACAAATCTGGGTGATTTTGAACAACTTGCACAACTCTTTCATGACCTTCAACATAAATGGGATACCCTGGTCTGTGAGAATTTCTTTAGGGATCCCCGTGCGGGAGCACATGAAAAATAATTCCCTGGCAATATTTTTGGACGCCATGTTTCGCAAGGGTACCGCTTCTGGGTATCGTGTGGCATAGTCCAACACAACCAAGATATACTGGTGTCCGCTAGCTGACTTAACAATGGGACCCACCAAGTCCATGGCAATTCTTTCAAAAGGTACCTCAATGATGGGAAGAGGCACCAAGGGACTCCGGAAATGTGATGTCGGGGCACTTATCTGGCAGGTGGGGCAGGACTCGCAGTATATTTCCACTTCCTTATATACTCCAGGCCAGAAAAATCTTTGTAGTAACCTCTACTGTGTTTTGCTAACACCCAAATGACCCCCAAGTACGTGGTTATGTGCGAGATCTAGTACCATACGTCTATAAGGTTTTGGCACCAGAAGCTGCTGCACAATTTTATTGTTGCATTTATTAACTCGATGCAGCAGGTTTCCATTCATGGCAAAATGCGGAATTTTCCGATCAGCCTCTGGTACCTGTGGTACACATAATTCCCAGCCACGAAGCTGGCGTGTACTAAGGTGACCAGACTACCGGAGTCCAACATAGCCCTGACGAAGCAGTCATTTATCACCAGGGTACACATCTGCGGCTCAGTCTCTAGTCCTGCCGCACACACTGGCACCGCATACAGTGACTGTCTCCGGCCCCCGGCACATTTCATGGGCTCTGAGGTCAGAGGGCAATAGGCAGCAACGTGTCCCCACTCACGGCACCTCCAGCACTGGGGCCCCCCGGGTCTCCTAGGTGAGAAGACCTCTCCAGGTCCGAACTTCCCGGGTGACTCAGCCTTATGCCCATGCCCAAGCTCTAGAGCCTTATTCCCTCTTGCACCCTTCCATACACCCCCAACAGTCAGAACTCTCTTACCCACAGAGGACACGGGTCGGGCACTCCGGGGAGGTGTTGGAGCGGTAGGGACATCACGGAGGTAGTCTTCAGTCGACAGGAACCTTTCTACCAGGTTTACGAGCTGATCCGCAGTTTTGGGGTCTCCATGTCCGATGCAGCTCCGCTGGGAGGGCTCTGAAGTAGTGATCCACCATTACTTTCTCCACAATCTGGTCTGGTGTAGAAGTCTGAGGTTCCAGCCATTTCGGTACAAGATGGAGGAGGTCAAACATCTGAGATCGTGCAGGCTTGTCCATGGTGTAGCTCCAGTGTGGACCCTCCGGGCACGAACCACTGGTGTAACGCCCAAACGAGCAAAGATCTCCATTTTTTATTTGACATAGTCCCGGACATCCTGCTCCCTGAGGTCATAGTAGGCCTTTTTTGGTTCAACGGACAAAAAGGACACAAGGACCTCTGCCCACTCTGCTACTGGCAGCCTTTCTCTTTCCGCCACCCTCTCAAATACGGTCAGGTCGGCCTCGATATCATCATCAAGTGTCAGTTTTTGTAAAGCCCGCTGCACAGCCTTCCTCACATTTAAAGTCTCTGGGGGGCTCACCTCCACACGCGGGGTTGGAGCTACAATAGTCTCTCTCAATACAGCAATCTGCTCCACCAGTAAACGATTGGTTTCCTGCTGCCGGGCCTGGGCCTCCTCGTGTCTTTCCTCAGCATGTCTTTTTCTTTCCTCAAGATTGGCCTGTAAAAACATCTTCATCATTTCCTCCATGGTATTTGGTAAACTTTGCAAAGCTGCAACAGCTTTCACCCAGGACATTAAATCAGCAACTGTCACGCCGTTGCCCTTAGCAACCTGCTATTGCCTTTTCAGCAGGAACGCTTGCACGCATCCGACACCAATTGTAAGGGGGTTACACTCTCAGGTAGGGCGTCGATGACAGATTCTCTTGCAGACCACAGGGTTAAAGTCCAAATGTTGCTTTATTTATCACACTCCGGCAATACAGGCACCCCAGTTATAATTCACTGGGTCAGCTGAAGGTCCAGCACCACAAAACATAAACCAAAATAAACACCTGCCCGTCTGGGCTCTGGCTAATACAGTGAAGTTCCTAACACACCTATTGAACACAGTTCACACAGAGAACTCGGCTTCTCTAGCTAGCAGGGCAGCCAGCTTCCCAGACTTTCTCCAGGCCTCACTCTCCTAGACTGACAGCCTGGACTATGCTTTATTTCCCCTTGATGATCCCCACTGGCTTCAGCTGGGATCCCTCAGGCTAGGGGAAAACCTGTCCCTGAATGGGGTGGACTGGGGAGGTCCCTCTACCAATCCTTCCTTCTCCCAGTCCAATAAAATCCAGCCTATAAACTTAACAAAACTGTCTCAGCAACCTACACATTGCTGAGACTATTTTAACTTTCTGGATTTTATTTACCTCACCCAGTTGAGGAAGCTGGGTGGGATATACACCCCTTCCAGGACTCTACTATACACTTTTCTGTTCACCTTACCACACCATGTTATAACTGAAAATAGTCAAGTGAATTTAGGGTGCTCATTGACTTCCAGGTTCGGGGTGAAGTTCAGATCCGAACCCGAACTTTGACCTGAAGTTCGGCCGAACCCGGCGAACCCGAACTTCCACAGGTTCGCTCAACCTTAATCTTGGGCCTCTGCAAAGTTCTTTATACCTGGCGCTAACATTGACCTGTAAGGCTGAGTTCACACTTGAGTTATTTGGTCAGTTTTGGCCCCGTAACTGCCCAAATAAGTGAAGTGTGCAGTGATTCTAAGAGCGACTACTGTCATCTACATGTCATACTGACTCACAGTATTGTTTCACTACCACAACAGACTCCCTATGCGTGTTACTGCTAGACACAGTGTTCTACACCCCTATAAAGACCAAGAAATATATTTTTTTACGCGATTCGCCACAAATAAATTCAGATCGAACTAATTTTTTCGGAAAATTCGGCAAACCGGCCAAATCGAATTATTAGTGGTGGTCTTAGGAGATGAACTCCCAACATTTTGATATTGATGTCTTATCCTGAGAATAGGTAATTAATTTGTACTTATTGTATTTAAACCGCTTTAAGCAACCTTTATATGCTTTATAAAATTCTGGTCTTTTGGGCTTATTCAGACGGCCATATGTGTTTTGCAGACCGCAAATTGCAGATTTGCAAAACACGGATACCGGCCCGTTTGCGTTCCGCAATTTGGGGACCGCACATGGCCTTCACTGTGATAGAAAATGACAATTCTTGTTTGCAATTGTGGACAAGAATAGGACATGCTCTATATTTTTTGCGGTGCCGCAGAACAGAACAACGGATGCGGACAGCACATGGTATGCTGTCCGCATCTTTTGTGGCCCCATTGAAATGAATGGGTCCACACCCATTCCACTAAAATGTGGAACGGGTGCGGGACAAAACATACGTCCGTCTAAATGAGCCCTTTCTCTGTAGAAAAACTTTAGTTCAGACAAATCTCTGTATTAACAGTTTAAATTTCTGCTATGTGTCTTTACTAAGTCTAAGTCAGGACTTTGGACATGCCGTGGGCCGGTTTTAAGGTGCACATACAGCTTAGATACTGTAGCTGCTAGCTCGTTGCCATTGTCAGTGTACTTGGTTGAGCTGAGTATATGTACAAGATTGTTCACAATTTACCATACATTCAAGCTAACTGCTATTGGTGCTTAACAATCTGTCTCACCACCTGTCTACAGAACTGAGTTATTCTATTTTTTCTTGGCTATTTGAGCTATAGTTAAAATACTAATGTTCTCTTCCTGACATTGTCACTGTCTCTATTCTTACTTCAGGATCCTAGACTTTCACTAAACAAGCGTAAACATTTATATGGTATATGAAGCTTTCATTTATATGGTATATGAAGGGGAGAGCCACACAATATATAGTAAAATACATAATGTCAAAAAGAAGGGGTTAGGCTCCATCTTTCTTTGCTTTTTCGCTACTCTTTTTTTTTTTTTTTTTTTTACAGAAAACCTTGCTTTCCATGACATTTTCTGAAGTTGGCTTTGTTACCCTAAGAAAACTTTCTTTGCTTGGCACAATTGTTTTTATAGTCAGTGAAAGACATCCATTAGTATTCATTAAAGGGAATATGTCACCTGCGACCTCACTATCCAACATAGCTGTGGTTCATCTGATTAAAATACTGTTTCTCTTTTGTTGATCAGCAACTCCATGATGATACTTTTTCTTAATATGCAAATTAGGCGTTTGGTACAATGATGGCATCACCATTGACCTTGTTGCTCCGAAGCTCCACTCATTTCTGTGTCTATCCCCACCCTCACTGCTTTTGTAGTACCCCACACCTGGGGTACTACCATTGTGTTCTTGAATTTCTGCGCCTTAAAGGTTTTATGTGTAATTTTATATATTTCACATGTACCATGGCATTTTATCCAGCAGGGCAGCTAATGGTTAGCGATGGCTGGCTGTGACAGGGTTAACCTCCCTGTTCAACCCCTCTTGATAAGAGAGAGATAGAGAGAGAGATAGAGAAAGAGAGAGAGATATAGCGTGCTAGGATGAGAAGGAATGAGAGAGGTCCTGTCTTGATAGTGGCGACATTGGGAAGTAGCTCTTAGCGCACCCACTCCCAAGAACTGTATAGAAGTTCAGGATCCAAATATTCCTCTGTTGCCGGGACAACAGCTGATTATTCATATAGTAGGCCAGAAACTACTAAGTGTAGAACTGCCACCATCCAACCTGCCACCATATCTACTCAGCTCGTCCCAGAGAAGAATTGCACTAAAATCTTGCTGCTACTGTCGGTATTCCAAGTTCTAAATTGTACTTAGTAAAGGAGAAATTAATATGTTTAACTCTGGCCTCATTCTTCAATCTATACATTCACTGCACCGAACCACAGGGTCCAACTGCCTGAGGTAGGACAACTTGACACAGCAACATATCATAAGGGTCACTACAACTCCCATCCTCTACACCTGCTCCCACAGGGGCTCTCTGCACCATCACTATCACTCAAAGCAGTGAGGGAGAGGCTGGCCACTGAAATAAGTGGGTGCTAAAAGAGCAATGGTTATCGACCAATCACGGACATTGCCTCTGGGTGTCTGCTGTGAAAAACAGAGAAGCTGAGTGGGTGCCATTGTCAGTATGGGGTCTGCGTCCCCACCGCAGGGTGACAGATCGCTGTCTACACATCGCAGCACTATGGGTCCCGGTACTGACTTACCTTGTAGGAGATGCAGGCACCCGCCAGCATACTGCCGCATCCATCCTCACTGCGACAGTGTCATCTGATGTGCTATAGCGCGCGCGCGCACACCTCTCGCTTTCTTATAGGAGTAGGCAGCTGGTTCCTGATTACCATCCCCACCCGGAGGCGGGACTATTTATATTTAAGGCAGCTTCACTCATTATGAAGTGCCCAAGCGTGGTTGTTGTACCTCTTGACTCTCGCTGAAGCGGCCCACTGTGTCTGTTTATTGGATTTCCTGGATTCTGACCTCTGCTTTGTTTGACTATGCATCTGCCTGCTGTCTGTTTATTGGATCACCTGGATTATAGACCTCTGCACTGCCTGACTATGCGTCTGCCCATCTCCTCCTGTAAGTCTGCCTGGATCCAGACCCTGCACTGCCTGACAATGAGACCGCTTATATCTGCACTGCCTGACTACGCGTCTGCCCATCTCCTCCTGTAAGTCTGCCTGGATCCAGACCCTGCACTGCCTGACAATGAGACCGCTTATATCTGCACTGCCTGACTACGCGTCTGCCCATCTCCACATGTAAGTCTGCTTGGATCCAGACCCTGCACTGCCTGAGATTGAGACCGCTTATATCCAGGGAGAACCTAGGAAGCCACCTAGGGGGCAATTTAGCAGGGGGCGCCAGCCCCGTGCGGTTTAAAAAAAAAGCATTGTTGCAAGTTTTTTTTTAAAGTATGGTGGCGGGCCCTCCCCCGCACCAGGCGGCTGCCGCATCTATTATTGTGCACCGCCCGGGCGCAGCCTGAAGAGAGGGACTGACAGGAGGGAAGCGCCTCTAATGTAGCGTGGCCGAGCTCTGTTCGGTCCGCGGTACAGGAGCATTTGTTTCCTGTACCCGGCCAGACTGAAAGGAAGTGCACACTAAGTGAGCACTTCCTGTCAGTTCGGCCAGGTACAGGAAACAAATGCTCCTTTACCGCGGACCGAACAGAACTCGGCCACGCTACACTAGAGGTGGGGGGGAATGAGAGTGACAAGGGAGGGGGGGAATGAGAGAGACAAGGGAGGGGGGGAATGAGAGTGACAAGGGAGGGGGGGAATGAGAGTGACAAGGGAGGGGGGGAATGAGTGACAAGGGAGGGAGGATGAGAGTCACAAGGGAGGGGGGAGAAGAGAGTGACAAGGGAGAGAGGGCGGAGAAGAGAGTGACAAGGGAGAGAGGGGGGAGAAGAGAGTGACAAGGGAGGGAGAGAAGAGAGTGACAAGGGAGGGGAGAGAAGAGAGTGACAAGGGAGGGGGGAGAAGAGAGTGACGAGGGATGGGGGGAGAAGAGAGTGACAAGGGAGGGGGAGAAGAGAGTGACAAGGGAGGGGGGGAGAAGAGAGTGACAAGGGTGGGAGGGGGAGAAGAGAATTACAAGGGAGGGGGGAGAAGAGAGTGACAAGGGAGGGGGGGATAATGAGATTGACAAGGAAGGGGGGGGATAATGAGAGTGACAAGGGAGGGGGGGGGGGGAAATGAGAGTGACAAGGGAGTCCGCAGAGCCAGACCAAGAGCCAGACTGCAGCCAGAGACCAGATCATCTTATTGTCCTGGTGGTAAGTAGACAATGCAATATGTTTATTATTTCATTGTTTAGTTATTAATACTACATTGGAAACTAATTTACCTCACATTAAAAGGACACTATAGTCCCAGAACCACTGCAGTTTAATGTAGTGGTACTGGTGTCTATAGCCTATTCCTGCAGAGAAAAGACACTGTGCAGTACTGGTGGTAAAGGAGCACTATAGTGCCAGGAAAACAAACTCATTTTCCTGGCACTATATAGTTGTTAGGAGTGGGGCACCCTCGTGTCCCCCTCCCACTGGGCTGAAGGAGTTAAAACCCCTTCAGCCACTTACCTTTCTCCAGCGCCGGCACTGGGATCTCTTCTCCCCGATCCTCCTCTCAGCTGAGAATGCGCATGCGCACGCATTCAAAACTATGTTCTGCATCTTCCCACTGTCATTTTCACAGAGAGAATCGTGGAAGCACCTCTAGCGGCTGTCAGGGAGACAGCTACAAGAAGCTTGATTAACCCTAAGGGAAACATAGCAGTTCTTTTAATTAAAATGCTGAGAAAGGGGTGGAACAGATGTGATGTCATGATATGGGCAGATCATCTGATAAGGGGAGGGGGGGGGGGGGGTTATATACAGGGTCCTGACTCTGAGAGTCAGCAGTCAGCAATACTGGACTAATTCCCTGTCCTCTATCAGCTGACACAGATGATCCACATCCTCTGGTCATAGCAGCCATCTTTAAAGTCTTGCCTTCCGCCATACATACGCACCAATACGTGTAGGGAGAAACTAATGTCATCCGGATAGTCCCATAATATGTAACACAAACAACGACCAATCCGGATGGATAATAATAAATATATATCTTTATTAGTACATAATTAGGGTTGAGCGAACCTGAACTGTAAAGTTCAGGTTCATACCGAACTTTAGGATTTTTGGACCCTGTACCCGAACATTTCAGTAAAAGTTTTGAAAGGCTGCATAGCAGCCAATCAGCAAGCGTTTAACTCCCTTAGAAGCCATAACAGCCATGACTACTAATGGCATGGCTGTGATTGGCCAGTGCAGCATGTGACCCAGCCTCTATATAAGCTGGAGTCACGTAGCGCTGCATGTCACTCTGCTGTTACTAGTGTAGGGAGAGGATGCTGCTGCTGTGAGGGAGAGAATAGGAAAGAAACTTTAATCAGAACCTCAATTGAACTCAGCGATCTACATAGATTTAGTTGTGTGGGTCCAGTGCACAACCTTTTTACCCCGCCCTGAGCTCAGTGACAGAGAAAAATAACTTTTATCCGTCTGGTGGCAGCCATTTTTGCAATCTCAGTGCACCAGAACTGTATATGTGCTTTTGTGACATTGAAATCCAAGCTTAAAATACTGCAATAATAATCTGGGTTTAAAAAAAACACAAATTTTTGGCAATATCCTACATCTGGTGCCTTTGCAGCATTAGTCAGTGTGCAATTTAAGCTAGAAATACAGCTATAATTTTCTGGGTTTTATAAAACACCCATTTAAGGCAAAGTACTTAATATTGCAGTCTTTGCTGCATCTGTTATTGTTAAAACAAGCTTGAAATACCTCAATAATTTTCTGGGTTTTAAAAAACACCCATTTTTTTAAATACCCTCCATCTGGGGCCTCTGATGCATTAGTGTCACGGAAGGTGTACAGGGAACAAGACAACACAAAATGAACATATGACTCACTGGATCCAAAACTAAGGAACAAAAAGGGAGACCCCTGCATCCGACCTGGCACTCTTCCTGACTGCTCAGCCTATGCGAAAATCCCTATGGTAGATGATCGCATATCCTCATACCTCGACTGTATAACACCTGAACACCCTATAATAGTGAGGGGACACGACCACCGGCTCCCTACACTAGACACGGAGGGAGTCAGGGTCACCTGGGATCCAGCAAACAGAAAATCACAAATGAATGTACAACACTTATCTTGTAGAAGACTGGGAAATAGGATCAGCATGCACACACACTCCAGGAAGTTGTATAAACCGCACACTAATGCATTATGGGGAGGAATTTAAAGGGATGCAATCAGTCCAACTACATGACAGCTGAGAGAGGCTAACGAGATGAGGAACTGAAAACCAAAACAAAGGAAGCTCAAGGAGGAGGTTCAGAAAGGCATCTGTCAGAGCTTCTCAGATGTCTGGTGGTGACAATTAGTCAGTGTGCAATTCAAGCTAGAAATACAGCAAAAATTTTCTGGATTTTAAAAAACACCCTTTTTGGGCAAAATACTCAATTTTACAGCCCTTGTTGCATCTGTACGTGTGAAATTCAAGCGTTATATACAGCTGTCATAGTCTGCTATTTAAAAAAAACACTGATTTTGGGTAAAGTACTTAATATTGCAGCCTTTGCTCCTTCTGTTATTGTTAAAACAAGCTTGAAATACTTCAATAATTTTCTGTGTTTTAAAAAGCACCAATTTTTCTAAAATAATCTCCATCTGGGGCCTCTGACGCATTAGTCAGTGTGCAATTCAAGCTAGAAATACAGCTATAATTTTCAGGATTTTAAAAAAACACCCTTTTTGGGCAAAATACTAAATTTTACAGCCGTTGCTGTATCTATGCGCGTGAAATTCAAGCGTTATGGTGAGTGCCGTGACGTCAACGCAGGTCCTGCTGAATGAATATGGTGCTGTGGTGATGTCACTGCGCTCACCACGTGATTAGCGTGGTGACGTCACCTCAGGTCCTTTTGCAGGTCCTGAAGAAAAGATACCGGCTGTGCGATCAAGTGGATGAGGTGATTTTTTATTTTTATTTTTTTAACCCCCCAGTAGACATTTTATTTAGCATTCTGTTTTAAGAATGCTATTATTTTTGGTTATAACTAGGGACCGTACCGAACTTTAGGATTTTTGGACCCCGGACCCAAACATTTCAGTAAAAGTTTGCGTTCGGCACTATCTTGGAGCTTTTTGAAAGGCTGCAGAGCAGCCAATCAACAAGTGTTTAACTCTGTGCCCTTAGAAGCCATCAAAGCCATGCCTACTAATGGCATGGCTGTGATTGGCCAGTGTAGTATGTGACCCAGCCTCTATATAAACTGGAGTCATGTAGCGCTGCACGTCACTCTGCTGTGCTTAGTATAGGGAGAGGATGCTACTGGTGATTTCAGGGAGAGAATGGGAGAGAATCTTTGCTCAAAACGTGAATCTAACTCAGTGATCTACATACATTGTGTTGTGTGGGTGCAGGGCACAATTTTTTTATCCTACCCTGAGCCCAGTGACCCAAAAAAATTTGCTTTTATAAGTCAGTTAGGTAGGCGGCGGCCGCCATTTTATGCATACTCAGTGCACCAGCACTGCATCTGAGCTTTTGGGACTTTGAAATCCAAGCTTTAAAAACAGCACAAATAATCTGTTTGTAAAAAAATCACCAATTTACGACATCTGGTGCATTTGCAGGCTTAGTCAGTGTGCAATTTAAGTTAGAAATACAGCCATAATTTTCTGGGTTTTTAAAAACACACTTTTTTGCCAAAAAACACTATTTTCCAGATCTGCAAGTTTAATATATACAGCTTTCATATTCTGTTACCCAAAAAAAACAAAAAAACTTTTTGGGCAATATACAAAATCTGAATTAGTCAGTGTGCAATTTAAGCTAGAAATACAGCCATAATTTTCTTGATTTTTAAAAACACACTTTTTTGCCAGATTCCAATATTTTTCTGGCATTGCAGCATCAGCACATGTGAAATTCCAGGGTTACCGTATATACTGCTGTTAAATTCAGTTATTAAACAAAAAAATGCAGTTGGCAGCCTTTGCTGCAGATGTCATTGTGAGATAAAGCTTTTACATACTGTCTTTCTTTAAATACAGGGGTGCTATTCAGGTATTTGAAATACAGCCATTTTGGACAAACAAAAAGAAGGCCTAGTCTGGTTCAGGGCGTGTGAGATACACCCTTTAAATACAGGGGTTTGATTCTTTTATTAATAAAACACATTTTTCTGTGCAAAATACAAAATTTTTCAGGCCTTGCAGCATCAGCACGTTAGAAATTCCAGGGTTATATACTGCTGTCATATTCAGTTATTAAACTAACACCCTTTTGGGCAAAAAAATAAAAAAATGTGCAGCCTTTGCTGCAGATGTCATTGTGAGATACAGCCTTTACATAGTGTGGTTCTAATCAGGTATTCGAAATACCGCCATTTTGTGCACAAATCTTTAATTGCGGCCTAGTGTGGGTCAGGCCCTGTGAGATATACCCTGTATATGCAGGGCTTATATTCTTCTATTAATAAAACACCCTTTTTGGGGCAAAATACACAATTGTTGCGCCCTTACATCATCAAGACGTTTGAAATTCCCTTTAACCACTTCAGCCCCGCTAGGTGAAACCCCCTTCATGACCAGAGCACTTTTTACACTTCGGCACTACACTACTTTCACCGTTTATCGCTCGGTCATGCAACTTACCACCCAAATGAATTTTACCTCCTTTTCTTCTCACTAATGGAGCTTTCATTTGGTGGTATTTTATTGCTGCTGACATTTTTACTTTTTTTGTTATTAATCAAAATGTAACGATTTTTTTGCAAAAAAATGACATTTTTCACTTTCAGCTGTAAAATTTTGCAAAAAAAACGACATCCATATATAAATTTTTCGCCAAATTTATTGTTCTACATGTCTTTGATAAAAAAAAAATGTTTGGGCAAAAAAAAAAAAATGGTTTGGGTAAAAGTTATAGCATTTACAAACTATGGTACAAAAATGTGAATTTCCGCTTTTTGAAACGGCTCTGACTTTCTGAGCACCTGTCATGATTCCTGAGGTTCTACAATGCCCAAACAGTAGAAAACCCCCACAAATGACCCCATTTCGGAAAGTAGACACCCTAAGGTATTCGCTGATGGGCATAGTGAGTTCATAGAACTTTTTATTTTTTGTCACAAGTTAGCGGAAAATGATGATGATTTTTTTTTTTTTTTTTCTTACAAAGTCTCATATTCCACTAACTTGCGACAAAAAATAAAAAATTCTAGGAACTCGCCATGCCCCTCACGGAATACCTTGGGGTGTCTTCTTTCCAAAATGGGGTCACTTGTGGCGTAGTTATACTGCCCTGGCAATTTAGGGGCCCAAATGTGTGAGAAGTACCTTGCAATCAAAATGTGTAAAAAATGGCCTGCAAAATCCAAAAGGTGCACTTTGGAATATGTGCCCCTTTGCCCACCTTGGCATCAAAAAAGTGTCACACATCTGGTATCGCCGTACTCAGGAGAAGTTGGGGAATGTGTTTTGGGGTGTCATTTTACATATACCCATGCTGGATGAGAGAAATATCTTGGCAAAAGACAACTTTTCCCATTTTTTTATACAAAGTTGGCATTTGACCAAGATATTTTTCTCACCCAGCATGGGTATATGTAAAATGACACCGCAAAACACATTCCCCAACTTCTCCTGAGTACGGCGATACCAGATGTGTGACACTTTTTTGCTGCCAAGGTGGGCAAAGGGGCACATATTCCAAAGTGCACCTTTCGGATTTTGCAGGGCATTTTTTACACATTTTGATTGCAAAGTTCTTCTCACACATTTGGGCCCCTAAATTGCCAGGGCAGTATAACTACGCCACAAGTGACCCCATTTTGGAAAGAAGACACCCCAAGGTATTCCGTGAGGGGCATGGCGAGTTCCTTGAATCTTTTATTTTTTGTCGCAAGTTAGTGGAATATGAGACTTTGTAAGGAAAAAAGAAAAAAAAAGAAAAATCATCATTTTCCGCTAACTTGTGACAAAAAATAAAAAATTCTAGGAACTCGCCGTGCCCCTCACGGAATACCTTGGGGTGTCTTCTTTCCAAAATGGGGTCACTTGTGGCGTAGTTATACTGCCCTGGCAATTTAGGGGCCCAAATGTGTGAGAAGTACCTTGCAATCAAAATGTGTAAAAAATGGCCTGCAAAATCTGAAAGGTGCACTTTGGAATATGTGCCCCTTTGCCCACCTTGGCTGCAAAAAAGTGTGACACATCTGGTATCGCCGTACTCAGGAGAAGTTGGGGAATGTGTTTTGGGGTGCCATTTTACATATAACCATGCTGGGTGAGAGAAATATCTTGGCAAAAGACAACTTTTCCTATTTTTTTATACAAAGTTGGCATTTGACCAAGATATTTTTCTCACCCAGCATGGGTATATGTAAAATGACACCCCAAAACACATTCCCAACTTCTCCTGAGTACGGCGATACCAGATGTGTGACACTTTTGTGCAGCCTAGATGCGCAAAGGGGCCCAAATTCCTTTTAGGAGGGCATTTTTAGACATTTGGATCCCAGACTTCTTCTCACACTTTCGGGCCCCTAAAAAGCCAGGGCAGTATAAATACCCCACATGTGACCCCACTTTGGAAAGAAGACACCCCAAGGTATTCAATGAGGGGCCTGGCGAGTTCCTAGAATTTTTTATTTTTTGCATAAGTTAGCGGAAATTGATTTTTTTTGGTTTTTTTCTCACAAAGTCTCACTTTCCGCTAACTTAGGACAAAAATTTCAATCTTTCATGGACTCAATATGCCCCTCAGCGAATACCTTGGGGTGTCTTCTTTCCGAAATGGGGTCACATGTGGGGTATTTATACTGCCCTGGCTTTTTAGGGGCCCTAAAGCGTGAGAAGAAGTCTGGAATATAAATGTCTAAAAATGTTTACGCATTTGGATTCCGTGAGGGGTATGGTGCATCCATGTGAGATTTTATTTTTTGACACAAGTTAGTAGAATATGAGACTTAGTAAGAAAAAACAAAAACAAAAACAAACAAAAAATTTCCGCTAACTTGTGCCAAAAAAAAATGTCTGAATGGAGCCTTACAGGGGGGGGGGGGGGGGGGGTGATCAATGACAGGGGGGGTGATCAATGACAGGGGGGTGATCAATGACAGGGGGGGTAATCACCCATATAGACTCCCGGATCACCCCCCTGTCACTGATCACCCCCCCTGTAAGGCTCCATTCAGACATCCGCATGATTTTTTACGGATCCATGGATACATGGATCGGATCCACAAAACACATGCGGACGTCTGAATGGAGCCTTACAGGGGGGTTATCAATGACAGGGGGTGATCAGGGTGATCACCCCCCTGTCACTGATCACCCCCCCTGTAAGGCTCCATTCAGACATCCGCATGATTTTTTACGGATCCATGGATACATGGATCGGATCCACAAAACCCATGCGGACGTCTGAATGGAGCCTTACAGGGGGGTTATCAATGACAGGGGGTGATCAGGGTGATCACCCCCCTGTCACTGATCAGCCCCCCTGTAAGGCTCCATTCAGACATCCGCATGATTTTTACGGATCCATGGATACATGGATCGGATCAACAAAACACATGCGGACGTCTGAATGGAGCCTTACAGGGGGGTTATCAATGACAGGGGGTGATCAGGGTGATCACCCCCCTGTCACTGATCACCCCCCCTGTAAGGCTCCATTCAGACATCCGCATGATTTTTTACGGATCCATGGATACATGGATCGGATCCACAAAACACATGCGGACGTCTGAATGGAGCCTTACAGGGGGGTTATCAATGACAGGGGGTGATCAGGGTGATCACCCCCCTGTCACTGATCACCCCCCCTGTAAGGCTCCATTCAGACATCCGCATGATTTTTTACGAATCCATGGATACATGGATCGGATCCACAAAACACATGCGGACGTCTGAATGGAGCCTTACAGGGGGGTTATCAATGACAGGGGGTGATCAGGGTGATCACCCCCCTGTCACTGATCACCCCCCCTGTAAGGCTCCATTCAGACATCCGCATGATTTTTTACGGATCCATGGATACATGGATCGGATCCACAAAACACATGCGGACGTCTGAATGGAGCCTTACAGGGGGGTTATCAATGACAGGGGGTGATCAGGGTGATCACCGCCCTGTCACTGATCACCCCCCCTGTAAGGATCCATTCAGACATCCGCATGATTTTTTACGGATCCATGGATACATGGATCGGATCCACAAAACACATGCGGACGTCTGAATGGAGCCTTACAGGGGGGTGATCAATGACAGGGGGGTGATCAGGGAGTGTATATGGGTGATCACCCGCCTGTCATTGATCACCCCCTGTAAGGCTCCATTCAGACGTCCGCATGTGTTTTGCGGATCCGATCCATGTATCCATGGATCCGTAAAAATCATGCGGACGTCTGAATGGAGCCTTACAGGGGGGTGATCAATGACAGGGGGGTGATCAATGACAGGGGGTGATCAAGGAGTGTATATGGGTGATCACCCGCCTGTCATTGATCACCCCCCTGTAAGGCTCCATTCAGACGTCCGCATGTGTTTTGCGGATCCGATCCATGTATCCATGGATCCGTAAAAATCATGCGGACGTCTGAATGGAGCCTTACAGGGGGGTGATCAATGACAGGGGGGGTGATCAATGACAGGGGGTGATCAATGACAGGGGGGTAATCACCCATATAGACTCCCGGATCACCCCCCTGTCACTGATCACCCCCCCTGTAAGGCTCCATTCAGACATCCGCATGATTTTTTACGGATCCATGGATACATGGATCGGATCCACAAAACACATGCGGACGTCTGAATGGAGCCTTACAGGGGGGTTATCAATGACAGGGGGTGATCAGGGTGATCACCCCCCTGTCACTGATCACCCCCCCTGTAAGGCTCCATTCAGACATCCGCATGATTTTTTACGGATCCATGGATACATGGATCGGATCCACAAAACACATGCGGACGTCTGAATGGAGCCTTACAGGGGGTTTATCAATGACAGGGGGTGATCAGGGTGATCACCCCCCTGTCACTGATCACCCCCCCTGTAAGGCTCCATTTAGACATCCGCATGATTTTTTACGGATCCATGGATACATGGATCGGATCCACAAAACACATGCGGACGTCTGAATGGAGCCTTACAGGGGGGTTATCAATGACAGGGGGTGATCAGGGTGATCAGGGTGATCACCCCCCTGTCACTGATCACCCCCCCTGTAAGGCTCCATTCAGACATCCGCATGATTTTTTACGGATCCATGGATACATGGATCGGATCCACAAAACACATGCGGACGTCTGAATGGAGCCTTACAGGGGGGTTATCAATGACAGGGGGTGATCAGGGTGATCAGGGTGATCACCCCCCTGTCACTGATCACCCCCCCTGTAAGGCTCCATTCAGACATCCGCATGATTTTTTACGGATCCATGGATACATGGATCGGATCCACAAAACACATGCGGACGTCTGAATGGAGCCTTACAGGGGGGTTATCAATGACAGGGGGTGATCAGGGTGATCACCCCCCTGTCACTGATCACCCCCCCTGTAAGGATCCATTCAGACATCCGCATGATTTTTTACGGATCCATGGATACATGGATCGGATCCACAAAACACATGCGGACGTCTGAATGGAGCCTTACAGGGGGGTTATCAATGACAGGGGGTGATCAGGGTGATCAGGGTGATCACCCCCCTGTCACTGATCACCCCCCCTGTAAGGCTCCATTCAGACATCCGCATGATTTTTTACGGATCCATGGATACATGGATCGGATCCACAAAACACATGCGGACGTCTGAATGGAGCCTTACAGGGGGGTTATCAATGACAGGGGGTGATCAGGGTGATCACCGTCCTGTCACTGATCACCCCCCCTGTAAGGATCCATTCAGACATCCGCATGATTTTTTACGGATCCATGGATACATGGATCGGATCCACAAAACACATGCGGACGTCTGAATGGAGCCTTACAGGGGGGTTATCAATGACAGGGGGTGATCAGGGTGATCACCCCCCTGTCACTGATCACCCCCCCTGTAAGGCTCCATTCAGACATCCGCATGATTTTTTACGGATCCATGGATACATGGATCAGATCCACAAAACACATGCGACGTCTGAATGGAGCCTTACAGGGGGGTGATCAATGACAGGGGGGTGATCAGGGAGTGTATATGGGTGATCACCCGCCTGTCATTGATCACCCCCTGTAAGGCTCCATTCAGACGTCCGCATGTGTTTTGCGGATCCGATCCATGTATCCATGGATCCGTAAAAATCATGCGGACGTCTGAATGGAGCCTGACAGGGGGGTGATCAATGACAGGGGGGTGATCAATGACAGGGGGTGATCAGGGAGTGTATATGGGTGATCACCCGCCTGTCATTGATCACCCCCCTGTAAGGCTCCATTCAGACGTCCGCATGTGTTTTGCGGATCCGATCCATGTATCCATGGATCCGTAAAAATCATGCGGACGTCTGAATGGAGCCTTACAGGGGGGTGATCAATGACAGGGGGGGTGATCAATGACAGGGGGGTGATCAATGACAGGGGGGTAATCACCCATATAGACTCCCGGATCACCCCCCTGTCACTGATCACCCCCCCTGTAAGGCTCCATTCAGACATCCGCATGATTTTTTACGGATCCATGGATCCATGGATCGGATCCACAAAACACATGCGGACGTCTGAATGGAGCCTTACAGGGGGGTTATCAATGACAGGGGGTGATCAGGGTGATCACCCCCCTGTCACTGATCACCCCCCCTGTAAGGCTCCATTCAGACATCCGCATGATTTTTTACGGATCCATGGATACAGGGATCGGATCCACAAAACACATGCGGACGTCTGAATGGAGCCTTACAGGGGGGTTATCAATGACAGGGGGTGATCAGGGTGATCACCCCCCTGTCACTGATCACCCCCCCTGTAAGGATCCATTCAGACATCCGCATGATTTTTTACGGATCCATGGATACATGGATCGGATCCACAAAACACATGCGGACGTCTGAATGGAGCCTTACAGGGGGGTTATCAATGACAGGGGGTGATCAGGGTGATCACCCCCCTGTCACTGATCACCCCCCCTGTAAGGCTCCATTCAGACATCCGCATGATTTTTTACGGATCCATGGATACATGGATCAGATCCACAAAACACATGCGGAGGTCTGAATGGAGCCTTACAGGGGGGTGATCAATGACAGGGGGGTGATCATGGAGTGTATATGGGTGATCACCCGCCTGTCATTGATCACCCCCTGTAAGGCTCCATTCAGACGTCCGCATGTGTTTTGCGGATCCGATCCATGTATCCATGGATCCGTAAAAATCATGCGGACGTCTGAATGGAGCCTTACAGGGGGGTGATCAATGACAGGGGGGTGATCAATGACAGGGGGTGATCAGGGAGTGTATATGGGTGATCACCCGCCTGTCATTGATCACCCCCCTGTAAGGCTCCATTCAGACGTCCGCATGTGTTTTGCGGATCCGATCCATGTATCCATGGATCCGTAAAAATCATGCGGACGTCTGAATGGAGCCTTACAGGGGGGTGATCAATGACAGGGGGGTGATCAATGACAGGGGGTGATCAGGGAGTGTATATGGGTGATCACCCGCCTGTCATTGATCACCCCACTGTAAGGCTCCATTTAGACGTCCGTATGCGTTTTGCGGATCCGATCCATGTATCCGTGGATCCGTAAAAATCATACGGACGTCTGAACGGAGCCTGACAGGGGGGTGATCAATGACAGGGCGGTGATCAATGACAGGGGGGTGATCAGGGAGTTTATATGGGGTGATCATGGGTGATCAGGGGTTTATAAGGGGTTAATAAGTGACGGGGGGGGGGGTGTAGTGTACTGTAGTGTAGTGTGGTGTTTGGTGCGACTGTACTGACCTACCTGAGTCCTCTGGTGGTCGATCCTAACAAAAGGGACCACCAGAGTACCAGGTAGGAGGTATATTAGACGCTGTTATGAAAACAGCGTCTAATATACCTGTTAGGGGTTAAAAAATTCGGATCTCCAGCCTGCCAGCGAGCGATCGCCGCTGGCAGGCTGGAGATCCACTCGCTTACCTTCCGTTCCTGTGAGCGCGCGCGCCTGTGTGCGCGCGTTCACAGGAAATCTCGTGTCTCGCGAGATGACGCATATATGCGTGACTGTGCGCAGGGCTGCCACCTCCGGAACGCGAATCTGCGTTAGGCGGTCCGGAGGTGGTTAAATACAGGGGTTTTATTCAGGTATTTGAAATACAGCCATTTTTGGCAAACAAATTTAATTGAGGCCTAGTCTGGTTCAGGGCGTGTCAGATACACCCTGTACATACTGTCATTCTATTCTACTATTAATTAAACACCCATTTAGGGCAAGATCCTAAATTCCAGAAATATGAGGAGAGCGTCAAATAAGTCACGTGACCCAGGTCGTGGTGCTGCTGGTGGAGCTCCTGTTGCAGGCAGAGGATGTGGTCGATCTGTGACAGCTACACGCACAAGTGAAACCCCTTCCTCAGGTGTGAGTAGGTGACAGAACCTGCAGCTGTATTTGGTCGGGCCTAATGCTGCTCTACAAATGGTGAGGCCTGAACAAGTACAGGCGAGAGTAGATTGGGTTGCTGACAGTGGCTCCAGTTCATTCACATTGTCTCCTACCCAGTCTCCTGCTGAAATATCAGAGTTGGCCCCAGCAGCCGATGTCCATCAGTCTTTCACCTCACCAGTCTCTTCTGCTTTTTGATGACTCTGTTAGAATAGTTTCCCAGGGCCATCCACCTAGCCCTGCCCCAGAAGTGGAAGAGATTGAGTGCACCGATGCCCAACCACTTATCTTTCAAGATGAGTACATGGGAGGACCATCGCAGCACATCTCGGAGTAGACAGGTAAAAAAAAATAAAAAATTTGTCTGTTGCAATTCACCAATTTTTGTGTGTAATATACCCCTCCTCTACCTAGTTGACAGCTTAATAAATTTCAATCATTTTTCTTTAACATTTTCAGATGACAATAAACAATTTTAGATGTGAATAAACCCCTGCTCTGAATAGGTGACAGGGAATAAAATTTCAGAAATTCTTCTTTAATTGATGTGCGCCACCTCCTTTGAGTCAATGCTTAAACTTTAACAAGTTGTACCACATTTGCGCTTAAATAATTCATCCCACATTTCTGCTTTACTCTTTTGGCCAACATTTGCGCTTCAATACTTTGTCCCACATTTCCACTTTACTCTTTTGGCCCACATTTGAGCTTCTGTAATTTGTTCCAAATTTGCGCTTCAATACTCTGTCCCACATTTCCGCTTAACTCTTTTGGCCCACATTTTGGCTTCTGTAATTTGTACCACATTTGCGCTTCAATACTTTGTCCCACATTTCCGCTTGACTTTTTTTGCCCACATTTGGGCTTCTGCAATTTGTACCACATTTGCGCTTCAATACTTTGTCCCACATTTCTGCTTTACTCTTTTGGCCCATATTTGGACTTCTGTAATTTGTCCAAAATTTTCCCCTCAATAATTTTCCCCATAGTTCTGCTTTATTCTTCTGGCCCACATTTGAGCTTCTGTAATTTGTCCAAAATTTAAACCTCACAAATTTTTCCCATATTTCCACTTTACTCTTCTGGCCCACATTTGGGCTTCTGCAATTTGTCCAAAATTTTAACCTCAATCAATTTTCCCATAATTCCGCTTTACTCTTCTGGCCCACATTTGGGCTTCTGTAATTTGCCCAAAATTTGAACCTCAATAATTTTTCCCATAATTCCACTTTACTCTTCTGGCCCACATTTGGGCTTCTGTAATTTGTCCCACATTTGCAATTTAACAGCTTTTACCACATTTACACTCGATCCAAATTTTTTTAAATAAATTTATCTCCCCTAAATTTGGTCTCTTTTTCTCACGCTCCCTCTCTGGTGTGGAACCCTGATTCCTCGCCATCCGCGATCACCATGGTAGGTGACGAAAAGAACATCGAAAGTTGATAGAGCAGATATTAAATTGGATTGTGAACATCACGGGGACGTGCAACATGTTGGGGCAGTAAGTTTGCACACGCCTACACGAACTGACTGACAGGGGTCAGCCCCTGCAATTTCTGGGTCTCCAAATTAGGCACACGGCCTGAGCTTGCCCTTTACCCCTTGGAGGTGCTGACCTGCCCTGCAGCCAGTGTATTTTCTGAACGTGTGTTTAGCACGACTGCAGGGGGTTATCACAGGTTATATTTCCCAATGTTTTGGGGTGTACCCTAAATTAAAAAAATACAAAGAAATTTAAAACCAAAAAGCAGTGTAGGCTACCTCCTCCTCCTCCACCGCCGCTTCCACCTACACTGCTACATCCACCGCCTCCTCAACCTCCTTTGTTTGCTGAGCACTTGCCATGCTCTTAACCACATTTTATGCCATTTCCA
Source organism: Bufo gargarizans (assembly GCF_014858855.1). Taxonomy (NCBI): domain Eukaryota; kingdom Metazoa; phylum Chordata; class Amphibia; order Anura; family Bufonidae; genus Bufo; species Bufo gargarizans. The sequence continues at coordinate 255,629,740 of NC_058083.1, forward strand.
TGACATTTTTACAGCCATTTTAGTGCTCAAAGGTTTGGGTCCCCATTGACTTCAATGGGGTTCGGGGTCAAGTTTGGGTCAAGTTCTGGTCCCAAACTCAAACTTTTTTCAAAAAGTTCGGCCGAACCTGCAGAACCCGAACATCCAGGTGTCCGCTCAACTCTAGTTATAACCATGTTATAACTGAAAATAGCAAAGTGAATTTCGGGTCCCCATTGATAAATGTGGTCCGGGTTCGGGTTGAAGTTGGGGTCCGAACCCGAACTTCGACCTGAAGTTTGGCCGAACCCGGCAAACTCGAACTTCCACAGGTTCGCTCAACCTTAATCTTGGGCATCTGCAAAGTTCTTTATACCTGGCGCTAACATTGACCTGTAAGGCTGAGTTCACACTTTATTTGGTCAGTTTTGGCCCCGTAACTGCCCAAATAAGTGAAGTGTGCAGTGATTCTAAGAGTTCATCAAAACAAAACCGCCTCAGCAGTATATAGACATATGCGGAAGTATAAATTATACATAAAGCTAGAACACCTTCCCATATATATAAAATATAACTTTTATTGATATCTTAAAAACATATGCTCAAATTAAACTCAGACCCCATGGGTCAAGGTAACACAGATACATATGGAATACTTATTATCTCAGAACAACAAAATAATTTTTAGATTATGCCGAGGTTACTCACGATTTGATGATATAGCCCATGTAAATAATTTAAAGTTGCAGGGGACTCTCTGCAGAAAAGGACGTGGTGATGAACACTTCAAGGAAGCGAAGCATGGGAGTCAGATGGAACACCGATGATAAACACCTATTTTTCCCTATGCGTCCCTCCCTAGACCTCAGCCCAGGGACACCCCTCAATGGTAGGGGTTCCCTGTCCTTGTACCTGATTTGTATACCCCTGTAAAGCCCTACTTTAATTGAAAAGCGGGGGCATACGTGGCTACATCAACCTGCTGAATACATAATAGGTATACCACTAAAGGACAAAACCAACAAATATTGGTAGGTATAAAAATCTAACAAAAATCCAGACGCAGCGCTTCTCCAGTCAGTAAAGATCAAGAACGGTTCGTCAGGGGATTATATATACTTACGGTAGCTTAAGTCTCACGATAAAGACTATCACTCAATGCCCCTCAATCAGGACCCTCTGGGAGACTTGAGCCAAGATGCAGGCTTTTGGGATGTCAGGTGTCTCACTCCTGATTTCAAGTTGGCGCCCTAAATACTCTCTCCTCCTATCTCGGTCACTGTAGATGGAGGAAGGATGCTGCTGTGGAACGCATATGAGTTCAACAGACCGGAAGTTATGTCGAATATGCGTTCCACAGACCGGAAGTTATATCGCCACTGAGCGCTCCACAGACCGGAAGCTGCGTCACCTCCGAGCATTCCATAGGCTGGAAGTGTCATATCAGCAGTATTCCTGGAGCGCTCCTGCGTTCCATATATAGGAAATAGATACATATCAGAGGTGGACTAAGGTACCAGATATATCATTGGGACGCATATACGCTCCACAGGTTAATTATCTCCCTATTGACATTTAGGATTGACAAAATCTATGTTTCAAAAGTCAATGGGAGTGTATCTACCCATATCAAAAATGAACATGTCCAGTCTGCCCAACTGGGTAGAAGCACTATAGGAAAGGGAAAAGTGAGGGGGAGGGAAGACGGAAGGAGTATGCAGAGAATACATCCAAGGCTATAGACACCTCTATTCTCGATATTGCCCACACTATTATCCCAGATGGGGGCATCTCTTTTTAGTATGAATGACACCATCATGGGTTTGATATAGCATCCTGGATCTTTTCCGATCCGATATATATAAGTACGACACTCATTCAATATATTCAGAACTATATTTGACAGCTGCCCAAATAAGTGAAGTGTGCAGTGATTCTAAGAGCGACGACTGTCATCTACATGTCATACTGACTCACAGTATTGTTTCACTACCACAGCAGATTCCCTATGTGTGTTACTGCAAGGCACAGTGTTCTACACCACTATAAAGGCCAGGAAATATACGTTTTTTAACGCGATTTGCCACATATAAATTCGGATCGAGACAATTTTTTTCGGAAGATTTGGCGAACGGACCGAATCAAATTTTTTTGAAATTCACTCATCTCTAGTGGCGGTCTTGGGAGTTGATCTCCCAACAATTTGATATTGATGTCTTATCCTGAGGATAGGTCATTAATTTGTACTTGGATCCGTCTTCAAAATACGTTCAGTGTTACTATGGCAGCCAGGACGCTATTAAAGTCCTGGTTGCCATAGTAGTAGTGGGGAGCGGGGGAGTGGTATAATTACCGTCCGTGCGGCTCCCAGGGCGCTCCAGAATGACTTCAGAGCGCCCCATGCGCATGGATGACGTGTCCATGCAATCACGTCATCCATGCGCGTGGGGAGCCCTGACGTCACGCTGGAGCGCCCCGGGAGCCGCACGGACGGTAAGTATACTGCTCCCCCGCTCCCCACTACACTTTACCATGGCTGCCAGGACTTTAGTGTCCTGGCAGCCATGGTAACCATTCAGAAACAGCTAAACATCGGATCCGGCAATGCGCCGAAACGATGTTTAGCTTAAGGCCGGATCCGGATTAATGCCTTTCAATGGGCATTAATTCCGGATCCGGCCTTGCAGCAAGTGTTCAGGATTTTTGGCCGGAGCAAAAAGCGCAGCATGCTGAGGTATTTTCTCCGGCCAAAAAACGTTCCGGTCCTGAACTGAAGACATCCTGATGCATCCTGAACGAATTTCTCTCCATTCAGAATGCATGGGGATAATCCTGATCAGGATTCTTCCGGCATAGAGCCCCGACGACGGAACTCTATGCCGGAACAAAAGAACGCAAGTGTGAAAGAGCCCTTAGTCAGGACTTTGGACATGCCGTGGGCCAGTTTTAAGGTGCACATACAGCTTAGATACTGTAGCTGCTAGCTCGTTGCCATTGTCAGTGTACTTGGTTGAGCTGAGTATATGAACAAGATTGTTCACAATTTACCATACATTCAATTTAACTGCTATTGGTGCTTAACAATCTGTCTCACCACCTGTCTACAGAACTGAGTTATTCTATTTTTTCTTGGCTATTTGAGCTGTAGTTAAAATACCAATGTTCTCTTCCTGACATTGTCACTGTCTCTATTCTTACTTCAGGATCCTATCACTATCACTATCACTAAACAAGCGTAAACAGCAACTGACTTGAGGTGTTTTCTGCTTTCATTTATATGGTATATGAAGGGGAGAGCAACACAATATATAGTAAAATATCTTATGTCAAAAAGAAGGGGTTAGGCTCCATCTTTCTTGGCTTTTTCTCTACATGTTTTTTTTTTTCTTTTTCAGAAAACCTTGCTTTCCATGACATTTTGTGAAGTTGGCTTTGTTACCCTAAGAAAACTTTCTTTGCTTGGCACCATTGTGTTTATAGTCAGTGAAAGACAATGAAATCTGATCCTGTAACATTATTTTATTTTAAATTTCCTGAAGAAAAGGAAAGCATCCATTACCATTCATTTAAGGGAATATGTCACCTGCGACCTCCCTATCCAATTGTTTGCATAGACACATAGCTGTGGTTCATCTGATTAAAATACTGTTTCTCTTTTGTTGATCAGCAGCTTCATGATAATACTTTTTCTTAATATGCAAATTAGGCCTTTGGTACTATTAGGGCCGTTTCACACGAGCGGATGCCGTGCGTGGCATCCGCTCCGTGAAAGAGTGCCAAGACCCGCTGCAGACTGCAGAGGCACGGAGCAGTAACATGACTGTTAACGCTCCGTGCCTCTGCAGTCTGCATCGGGTCTTGGCACTCTTTCACGGAGTGGATGCCACGCACGGCATCCGCTCGTGTGAAACGGCCCTTAGGGCATCACCATTGACCCTGTTGCGCCGAAGCTCCACTCATTTCTGTGTCTAGCCCCTCCCTCACTTCTTTTGTAGTACCCCACATCTGGGGTACTGCCATTGTGATCTTGAATTGCTGCGCGTTAAAGGTTTTATGTGTAATTTTATATATTTTGCATGTACCATGGCAGGACAGGTAAAAATGGCTGGCTGTGACAGGGTTAACACCACTGTTCTACCTCTCTTGATAAGAGAGAGAGATAGAGAAAGAGAGAGAGATATGGCGTGCTAGGATGAGAAGGAATGAGAGAGGTCCTGTCTTGATAGTGGCGACATTGGGAAGTAGCTCTTAGCGCACCCACTCCCAAGAACTGTATAGAAGTTTAGGATCCAAATATTCCTCTGTTGCCGGGACAACAGCTGATTACAGCCTCAAGTAAAAGCCTTGAGATTCCAGACAGCAGAGTGGTCGGATGAGATACAGCTCTAAAGACACTGCTGCAAGGTGAGGGACAACAGCCAAGCCACCCACCACCAAACATCCAGTAGGCCAAAAACTTCTAAGTGTAGAACTGCAACCATCCAACCTGCCACCATATCTACTCAGCTCGAGCCAGAGAAGAATTGCAATAAAATCCTGCTGCTACTGTCGGTATTCCAAGTTCTACATTGTACTTAGTAAAGGAGAAATTATTATGTTTAACTCTGGCCTCATTCTTCAATCCATACTTTGACTGCACCGAACCACAGGGTCCAACTGCCTGAGGTAGATCAACTTGACACAGCAACATGTCATAAGGGTCACTACAACTCCCATCCTCTACACCTGCTCCCACAGGGGCTCTCTGCACCATCACTATCACTCAAAGCAGTGAGGGAGGGGCTGGCCACTGAAATAAGTGGGTGCTAAAAGAACAATGGTTATCGACCAATCACAGACATTACCTCTGGGTGTCTGCTGTGAAAAACAGAGAAGCTGAGTGGGTGCCATCTTTAATCGCTTGCCGTCACGGTAACGCCGATAGGCGTCCGGACGGCAGCGCTCTCAGGTCTCAGTGACGCCTATTGGCGTCATCTCATGAGACCTGAGATTTCCTGTGAACGCACGCTCACAGGAGCGCGCGTTCACAGGATTGTGCAGTTCACAAGTTTAACTACAGTCTGCCAGCGCAGATCCCTGGCTTGCAGGCTGTAGATTATTAAAATAACCAATCAAATAGGTATATCATATGCTATTTTGTAAATAGCATCTGATATACCTGCTACCTGGTCCTCTAGTGGTCCCTTTTGCTTGGATCGACCACCAGAGGACACAGGCAGCTCTGTAAGTAGCACCAGGGCCAGTGCTATAATAAGGCAGACCAAGCGACTGCCTTAGGGTGCAGAGACGGGGGGAGGAAAAAAATGAAACTTTTCTTTAAAATACCCTGTATTTTTCGCCCCTGGGTCTTATGGGGTGATTACTAATGAAACGAGAGAGCACGCTGGTGGTGAGGAGCGGCAGCGTCCAGGAGCAGAAGAGGCAAGTTAGTTTTTTTTTATTTTTTTTTATTTGCACTGATGGCTGACATGGGGGGGGGGGGCATGATGGCTGACATGGGGGCATGATGGCTGACATAGGGACTGATGGCTGACATGGGGGGCTGATGGCTGACATGGGGGACTGATCTGAGGCATTCGGGGAATGATCTGAGGTCTGATTAACATTGGGGGTCTGATTGCTGGTCTGACCTGAGGTTCAATGGAAAATATTTTTTTCTTAATATCCTCCTCTAAAACCTAGGTGCATCTTATGGGCCGGTGCGTCTTAGAGGGCGAAAAATATGGTCCTCAAACCAGCGATTGTCTGAAGCAGAAGAAGATACCAGGACCACACAGAGGAGAAGCCAGCTGCTGCAGATGGGATTGGGGCCAGGTGAGCTGCGAGGGGGGGAGGGGGCACCAAAATGTAGCTTTGCTTGTGTTGGCAAAAATCCTTGCACCGGCCCTGAGTAGCACCAAACTCCACACACACATTACACCCCCCCCTGTCACTTATTAACCCCTTATTAACCCCTGATCACCCCATATAGTAACATAGTACATATAGACTCCCTGATCACCCCCCTGTCATTGATTATCCCCCTGTAAGGGTCCCTTATCATCGCCAGTTACTTAGCTACTTGTAAGGTATTTAGCGCCCAGCACACCGCACCGCAGTCACTGATTAGTCGCTGATTAGCGTCATCGCTGTCGCTAATCAGCACTAGTACTATATAGTATCTGTAAGTGATCAAGACTGATCGCAATCAGATCTATATCAGTACATTAGGGTCACCTTAGACTCTACAAAAAACACAGTGCTCGCCCGATCAGGCCTGATCTTGTGCCCACACTTGCGTTCAGTCCGCCCCACCACAGTGACAGAATTTTTTTTCTTCTCATCACTGCAAAAACACTGTAAAATCGCTGCGGCGCTATAAAGATCACTTTTGAGGGGCATGGCGAGGTTTTTTTGGCATAAGTTAGCGGAAATAGTATTTATTTTTTCTTTTTTTCTTACAAAGTCTCATATTCCACTAACTTGTGACAAAAAATAAAATCTAACGGAATCCAAATGCGTAAAAATGCCCTGTGAAATCCTAAAGGTACTTATTGGAATTTGGGCCCCTTTGTGCACCTAGGCTGCAAAAAAGTGTCAAACATGTGGTATCGCCGTACTCAGGAGAAGTAGGGCAATGTGTTTTGGGGTGTATTTTTACATATACCCATACTGTGTGTGAGAAATATCTCTGTAAATGACAACTTTTTAATTTTTTTTATACAAAGTTGTCAATTTACAGAGATATTTCTCTCAGCCAGCATAGGTATATGTAAAAATACACGCCAAAACACATTGCCCTACTTCTTCTGAGTACAGCGATACCACACATGTGACACTTTTTTGCAGCCTAGGTGCGTAAAGGGGCCGAAAGTCCAATGAGTACCTTTAGGCTTTACAGGGTTGCTCACAATTTAGCCCCGCCCAAAATGCCAGAACAGTAAACACACCCCACAGTAGACACCCCAAGGTATTTACTGAGGGGCATAGTGAGTCTGTGGGAGATTTTTTATTTTTTTTGCCAGAAGTTAGCAGAAATGGAAACTTTATTATTATTTTTTTCCTCAGAAAGTGTCATTTTCCGCTAACTTGTGAAAAAAAAAAAAAATCATACATGAACTCACCATGGCCCCCCCCCCGTGAATACTTTGGGGTGTCTTCTTTCTAAAATGGGATCATTTGGGGGGTATTTATACTATCCTGGCATTCTAGCACCTCAAGAGACAGGTTCTCAGAAAGTCAGAGCTGCTTCAAAATGCAGAAATTCAAATTTTTTTTACCATAGTTTGTAAACGCTATAACTTTTGCGCAAACCGATAAATATACACATATTGGATTTTTTTTATCAAAAAATGTAGCGCAATAAATTCTGACACAAACTTGTATAGAAATGTAATTATATTTGAACAATTTTACCAGAAAAAGTTAAAAATACACTTTTTTTTGAGAAAATTGCGGTCTTTTTGGATTAATATCAGAAAAACTAAAAATCTCAGCAGCAATCAAATACAACCAAAAGAAAGCTGTATTTGTGAGAAGAAAAGGAGGTAAAATTCATTTGGGTGCCAAGTTGCATGACTGAGCAATAAACTGTTAAAGTTGTGAAGTGCCGATTTAAAAAAAAGGGCCTGGTATAAACCTGTGGTCCTTAAGTGGTTAGTCTTGCCTTCCACCATACATACGCACCAATACGTGTAGGGAGAAACCAATGTCATCCAGATAATCCCCTAATATGTATCCCAAACAACGGCTAATCCGGATGGATAATAATAAATATATATCTTTATTAGTACATAATTAGGGTTGAGCGAACCCGAACTATAAAGTTCGGGTTCGTACCGAACTTTAGGATTTTTGGAGCGCGGACCCAAACCTGAACATTTCAGTAAAAGTTTTAAAAGGCTGCATAGCAGCCAATCAACAAGCATCTAACTCTGTGCCCTTAGAAGCCATCACAGCCATTCCTACTAATGGCATGGCCGTGATTGGCCAGTGCAGCATGTGACCCAGCCTCTATATAAGTTGGAGTCCGGTAGCGCTGCACGTCACTCTGCTGTTACTAGTGTAGGGAGAGGATGCTGCTGCTGTGAGGGAGAGAATAGGAAAGAAACTTTAATCAGAACTGCAATTGAACTCAGCAATCTACATTTAGTTGTGTGTGTGCAGTGCACAATCTTTTTACCCCACCCTGAGCCCAGTGACAGAGAAAAATAACTTTTATCCGTCTGTTAGTTAGGTGGGCGGCGGCAGCCATTTTTGCAATCTCAGTGCACCAGAACTGCATATGTGCATATGTGCTTTTGTGACATTGAAATCCAAGCTTGAAATACTGCAATCATAATCTGAGTTTAAAAAAACACACATTTTTTGCAATATCCTACATTTGGTGCCTTTGCAGCATTAGTCTATATGCAATTTAAGCTAGAAATACAGCTATAATTTTCTGGGTTTTAAAAAACACCCATTTAGGGCAAAAAACGTAATTATGCAGCCTTTGTGGCATCTGTCATTGTGAGATACACCCTTTACATACTGCTGTGCTATTCTGGTATTAAATAAACACCCATTCTGGGCAAAAATCTTAATTTGTGGCCTTGTCTGCATCTGTACGTGTGAGATACACCCTTTAGATACTGTTGTTATATTCTGCTATTAAAAAAACACCAATTTAGGGCAAAATACTTAATATTGCAGCCTTTGCTGCATCTGTTATTGTTAAAACAAGCTTGAAATACTTCAATAATTTTCGGGCTTTAAAAAAAACACCCATTTTTGGCAATCCCGTCCATCTGGAGCCTCTACCGCATTAATCAGTGTGCAATTTAAGCAAGAAATACAGTTTTATTTTTCTGGGTTTTAAAAAACTCCCTTTTTGGGCAAAATACTCAATTTTACAGCCCTTGCTGCATCTGTACGTGTGAAATTCAAGCGTTATATACTGCTGGCATATTCTGTTAGTAAATTCTGTTTAGATTCTGTTGTTCTATTCTGCTATTAAAAAAACACCCATTTAGGGCAAAAAACTTAATTTTGCAGCCTTTGCTGCATATGTCATTGTGAGATACACCCTTTGGATACTGTTGTTCTATTCTGCTATTAAAAAAACACCCATTTAGGGCAAAAAAATATAATTTTGCAGCCTTTGCTGCATATGTCATTGTGAGATACACCGTTTACATACTGTTATTCTATTCTGCTATTAAAAAAACACCCATTTAGGGCAAAAATCTTTATCTTGCAGCCTTCGCTGCATCTGTCATTGTGAGATACACCCTTTACATACTGCTGTGCTATTCTGGTATTAAATAAACACCCATTTTGGGCAAAAATCTTAATTTGTGGCCTTGTCTGCATCTGTACGTGTGAGATACACCCTTTAGATACTGTTGTTCTATTCTTCTATAAAAAGACACCTATTTAGGGCAAAAAACTAAATTTTGCAGCATTTGCTGCATCTGTCATTGTGAGATACACGCATTAGATACTGTTGTTCTATTCTATTATAAAAAAAAAAACACCCATTTTGGGCAAGATACTAAATTTGAGAAATATGAGGAAAGCGTCAAATAAGGGACATGGCCCCGGTCGTGGTGCTGCTGCTGGAGCTCCTGTTGCAGGGAGAAGACGTGATCGATCTATGCCAGCTACCCGTACAAGTGAAACACCTTCCTCAGGTGCGAGTAGGCAACAGAACCTTCAGTAGCATTTGGTCGGGCCTAATGCGGCTCTACGAATGGTGAGGCCAGAACAAGTACAGGCGATAGTAGATTGGGTTGCTGACAGTGCCTCCAGTTCCTTCACATTGTCTCCCACCCAGTCTCCTGCTGAAAGATCAGAGTCAGAGTTGGCATCTGCAGCCGATGTCCATCAGTCTTTCACCTCACCCCCTTGCAAATCAGCCAAGCGGTCTGAGGCCCAAGTCATGTAGCAGTCTCTTCTGCTTTTTGATGACTCTATTAGCAGGGTTTCCCAGGGCCATCAACCTATTCCTGCCCCAGAAGTGGAAGAGATTGAGTGCACCGATGACAAACCGATTATTTTCAAGATGAGTACATGGAAGGACCATCGCAGCACGTCTCGGATGATGATGAAACACAGGTGCCAGCTGCTGTGGCTTTCGAAAGTGTGCAGACCGACAAGGAGGGCAGGGGTGAAGACTGAGTGGAAGATGATGTGGAGGACGATGAGGTCTTCGACCCCATATGGAATCAAGGTCATGTTAGTGACCTGTGTAGTTCAGAGGAAGAAGCGGTAGTCGCACAGAGCCACCAGCACAGCAGAAGAGGGAGCAGGGTGCAAAAGCGGAGAGGCCGTCCCCTAGACAGTATGCCTGCTACTGCCCACTGCAGTAAGTGACCGAGCATACCAAAGCCAGCTCCAAGGAGTTCCCTGGCATGGCAGTTGTTCGGACAATGTGCTGACGACAAGACACGAGTGGTTTGTATGCTGTGCAATCAGAGCCTGTAGCGAGGCATAAACGTTCTCAACCTGAGCACAACCTGCATGAACAGGCATCTAAGTGCAAAGCACAAGCTGCAGTGGAGTAGACAACTCAAAAACCAGGAAAGGTCTCTGGCTCCTCCTGCTTCCTCTTCATCCACCTCTGGAGTGACAGTGCCACCTGCTACCCCGCAAACAGAGGATCTGCGACTGCCAGCAACACCACCATCTGGGTCACCAAGCATCTCCACAATGTCCCACGGAACCGTCCAGCTCTCCATCTCCCAAAAGCTGGAGTGGAAGAGGAAGTACCCCCCTACCCACACACAATCCCTGGCCCTGAATGCCAGCATTTCAAAATTACTTGCCTTAGAAATGCTGTCATTCCGTCTGCTAGAGACGGAGAGTTTTAAAAGCTTTATGGCGGTGGCTGTCCCACAGTACATCGTGCCCAGTCGCCACGACTTTTCCAGGTGAGCTATCTCTTCCCTGCACAACCAAGTGGGGGACAAAATAAGGTGTGCACTGCACAATGCCATCTGTGGCAAGGTGCACCTCACTACAGATACGTGGACCAGTAAGCATGGTCAGGGACGTTATATCTCCATAACAGCACACTGGAGAAATGCAGTGGCGGCTGGGCCTGAGGCGGTTAGCAGTTTGACGCATGTTCTTCCACCACCGAGGATTGCAGTGCGCTTCAGTTTGCCTCTTGTTGCTTCCTCCTCCTACTTTGCTTCCTCATCCTCTACCGGCTCCTCATACGGTCAGTGTAACACCTTCACCACCAACTTCAGCACAGCCAGGGGTAAACTGACAGCAGGCAGTTTTAAAACTTATCTGTTTGGGGGACAAACCCCACAGCACGCAGGAGCTGTGGACAGGGCTCAAACAACAGACCGATGAATGGTTGGTGCCAGTGAGCCTCAAGCCCGGCCTGGTGGTGTGCGATAATGGGCGAAATCTTGTAGCAGCTCTGGGACTAGCTGGTTTGACACAAATCCCTTGCTTGGCGCATGTGCTGAATTTGGTGGTGCAGAGATTCCTTAAAAATTACCCTGATATGTCAGAGCTGCTGCATAAAGTGCGGGCCGTCTGAGCGTGCTTTTGGTGTTCTCACCCTACTGCTACTCGCCTGTCAGCGCTGCAGCGTAACTTCGTCCTTCCTGCTCACTGCCTCATATGCAACGCGCCCACAAGGTGGAACTCCACCTTGCACATGCTGGCCAGACTGTGCGAGCAGCAGCAGGCGATAGTGGAGTTTCAGCTGCAGCACGCACAGGTTAGTCGCTCTGCGGAACACGCCAATGACTGGGCCTCCATGCGTGACCTGTGTTCCTTGTTGCACTGTTTTGAGTACTCCACCAACATGGGCAGTTGTGATAACGCCGTTCTCAGCATTACTATCCCACTTCTATGCCTCCTTGAAAAAATTCTGCTGGCGATGATGGAAGAGGATGTGGCATAGGAGGAGGAGCAAGTGGGAGGAAGAAGGATCATTTCATAGGGTTTCTGGCCAGTCATTCACGCCAGGTATATAATTGTCCAACCATGGCACAGTTCTGGAGGATTAACGAGGTGGAGGATGAGGAGTAGGAGATGGAGGAGGAGGAACAATGTTCACAGCAGGGTGTTACCCAGACCAGCTAATGGCCATCACTGGTGCGTGGCTGGGGCGATAAAGAGGACACAGGCGATACACCTCCCACAGAGGACAGCTTTTCGTTGCCTCTGGGCAGCTTGACACACATGAGCGATTACATGCTGCTGTGGCTCCGCAACAACTGCAGAGTTGCCCACATTCTAACTTGTGCTGATTACTGGGTGGCCAGGCTGCTGGATCCCTATTACAAGGACAACGTACCGTCCTTAATTCCCTTACTGGAGCGTGATTGTAAGATGCGCGAGTACAAACGCATGCTGGTAGACGCGCTGCTGGTGGCATTCCCAACTTACAGGGGGGGGGCACAGTGGAAGCACAAGGCGAAGGCAGAGGAGGAGGAGGAGGAGGAAGAGGTCTCCAACGCAGCTTGGGCACGACCAGCACCTCAGAAGGCAGGGTTAGCATGGCCAAAATGTGGAAAACCAGCACCACCAGCTGATATGGAATGTCTTAGCAGGAGGGAGCATTTCACCAACATGATGGAGCAGTATGTGTGCACACGCCTACACGTACTGAATGATGGGTCTGCCCCCTTCAACTTATGGGTCTCCAAATTGGGCACATAGCCTGAGCTTGCCCTTTACACCTTGGAGGTACTGGCCTGCCCTGCGGCCAGTGTATTATCTGAACGTGTGTTTAGCATGGCAGGGAGTGTTAACACAGACAAGTGCAGCCGCCTGACCACAGCCAATGTGGACAAGCTCATGTTCATTAAAATAAACCAGGCATGGATCCCACAGGGCTTGTCCGTACCTTGTGCAGAATAGACATGTATACCGGCCCTGACCAGCCATTGTTATACTACAGCGCAATTGTTCATTCTTGTATTTTGGATATTTCACACTCTTTTGGAGGGTACCTTAATAAAAAAAAAAAAAAAATTAAAAACAAAAACCAGTGTTGGCTTCCTCGTCCTCCTCCATCGCTGCTTCCACCTACACCGCTATGTTCACCGCCTCCTCAAGCTCCTACTGTCACGGCGGACAAGCACTCAGACACACAGAAAAACCAACAACCAGGCTCTGAGCGAGAAGCAGGGGAAGGGTCACCTCCTAGCTAATCCCTGACCTCTCTCCCTGCACTGCTCAGCCCACAGGCAGACCTTGGTGGTAGGAATGCTGTGTCCTTGTGCCTGGGCTAATTCACCCTAAATTCCCTGAGATGGTGAAAAGGGGAAATAGGAGCAGCCTGCTCGCACAGAACCTGGATGGGAGATAAGATACCAGCAAACTAAAACAGCAAACAACAAGAACAGAAACCACACTTATCTTATTAGCGCTGGGACAGAAAACCTTCCTTCCTTGCTTGCTTGCTTGCTAGGCCAGACTGATTTCTATAACCCGCTCAGAGCACTGGAATTGAGAGCCATTTAAACTAATGACCCCACCCAGTGCACCTGAGGGAAGCGGATCCAGCACGACTCCAAAACAAACACTAAACACGTGCTGCTATTCTGGCCGACCTCCGCACATAGTCAGAGCCGGGCATGACAGTACCCCCCCTTCTACGGGTGACCTCCGGACAACCTGGACCAACCTTATCGGACGGGATCTATGAAAAGCCCTCACAAGTCGGTTGGCACTGACATCCCGTGCAAGAGCCCACATCCTCTCCTCAGGGCCGTATCCCCTCCAGTGTACAAGATACTGAAGGGAACCCCGAAGAACTCTAGAGTCGAGAACCCTGGAGATCTCGAACTCCAAATTTCCTTCGACCAGAACAGGAGGAGGAGGCAATGGCGATGGTTCCACCGGTTTTACATATTTTTTCAGTAAAGACCTGTGGAACACGTCATGAATCCTCCAAGTTTGCAGAAGATCCAGCCGAAACGCAACTTAATAATTTTTAGTGGACAACCATACCAGATCACCCACACACAGGTTCAGACCAGTCACACGTCTCTTGTCAGCCATTCGCTTATACCTCACCCATCTTCTCCAAATTCCCTTGGATCTTCCGCCAGATGGAAGACAAGGCAGAAGAAAGGAACCAGTCCCAGAGGAACCAGTCCCAGAAAAGGTACCAAACTGGGGATGAAAGCCGTATGCGCCGAAAAAAGGCGACTTACCCGTGGACTCCTGCCTACGGTTATTCAAAGCAAATTCTGCTAGAGACAAGAATGAGGACTAGTCCTCCTGATTCTCAGCCACAAAGCACCTCAAGTAGGTCTCCAGGTTTTGATTAGTACGCTTTGTCTGTCCATTCGACTGCGGATGAAAAGCCGAAGAGAATGAAAGATGAATGCCAAGCCGAGAGCAGAATGCCCTCCAAAACCTGGAGACAAACTGTGTGCCCTATCGGAGACCACATCTGAAGGAATTACATGCAATTTCACAATAATATCCACAAAAATCTGCGCAAGGGTCTTGGCATTAGGCAGACTAGATAAAGATATAAAGTGAGCCATTTTACTGAAACGGTCAACTACCAGCAAAATTACTGTTCTCCCGGAGGAACTCGGTAGATCCGTAATAAAGTCCATAGACAAGTGCGTCCAGGGACGAGACGGAATAGACAATGGAAGAAGTGAACCAGCCGGTCGAGTATGAGCAACCTTTGACCGAGCACAGGTTTCACAAGCTGCCACGTAATCCTCAATGCTCTTACGTAACCCGGGCCATCAGAACCTCTGGGACACAAGATCAAAGGTCGACTTACCACCAGGATGCCCAGCAAGGACTGTATCGTGATTTTCCTTAAATACCTTGTATCGCAGGACCTCAGGAACAAACAACCTCCCTTGGGGACAAGAACCAGGAGCCCCCTCCTGGGCTCCCAACACCTCCATCTCCAATTCGGGGTACAGAGCGGAGACCACCACCCCATCCGCCAAAATCGGAGCAGGATCCTCTGAATCACCTCCCCCAGGAAAGCTGCGAGACAAGGCATCTGCCTTGATGTTCTTAACCCCTGGGCGAAAGGTAACCACAAAATTAAACCTGGTAAAAAACAGTGACCATCTGGTCTGTCTAGGGTTCAGACGCTTGGCAGACTGCAAGTAAGCCAAATTCTTATGGTCTATATATACCGTAACGGGGTGAGACGCCCCCTCCAACCAGTGACACCATTCCTCAAAGGCCAACTTGATAGCCAGCAACTCTCTATCTCCAACATCATAATTCCTCTCGGCGACCGAGAGCTTCTTGGAGAAAAAAGCACACAGGACCCATTTGCCAGGAGATGAACCCTGCGACAGTACTGCTCCAACCCCCACTTCAGATGCATCAACCACCACGATGAATGGCTGAGACACATCGGGCTTCACCAGAATGGGAGCAGACGCAAAACGCTCCTTAATAGTCGAAAAGGCCTGCAATGCCTCATCCGACCAGACAGAGACGTCAGCGCCCTTCTTAGTCATATCCGTGAGAGGTCTTACAATGGTGGAATAGTTTGAAATACATTTCCTATAATAATTAGTAAACCCCAAGAACCGCATCAAAGCTTTCTGATTCTCTGGTCGGTCCCATTCCAGAACCGCCCGGACCTTTTCGGGGTCCATATGAAAACCAGAGTCAGAAAGCAGATATCCCAAGAACGGAAGCTCCTGCACCGAAAAGAAACATTTCTAGAAATTAGCATATAATTTATTCTCCCGAAGGATCGTCAAGACCTGTCTCACATGATCCTGATGGGTCTTCAGATCAGGAGAATAAATTAAAATGTCATCCAAATAAACCACCACGAACCTCCCCACCAGGTGATGAAAAATGTCATTGACGAATCGCTGAGATACTGCTGGCGCATTCGTCAACCCAAAAGGCATAACCAGATTCTCAAAATGACCCTCGTGCGTATTGAAGGTCGTTTTCCACTCATCCCCCTCCTTGATCCTGATCAGCTTGTAGGCCCCCCTCAAATCCAACTTGGAGAACACCTTGGCTCCCACAATCTGATCAAAAAGGTCAGAAATCAAAGGCAGGGGATATGGATACCGGACCGTAATACGGTTTAATTCCCGGAAATCCAAACAAGATCTCAGTGATCCATCCTTTTTCTTTACAAAGAACAAGCCTACTTCCACCGGAGACTTAGATGGCCTAATATGACCTTTTGCCAAACTCTCAGCGATATACTTTCGCATGACCTCTCTTTCGGGTTGAGAAAGGTTGTAAAGCCGAGATTTTGGCAATTTAGCCCCAGGGATGAGATTAACTGGACAATCATAGTCTCGATGAGGGGGTAATTCCTGATCCCCACCCTCCGAAAAGACATCTGCAAAATCTAAGAGATACTGAGATAAAATCGTAGTGGACACCCCAGAGATAGATGTGCCAAGACAATTATCCGAACAAAACTCACTCCAACCAATGATTTGTCTCGCTTGCCAATCTATAATTGGGTTATGTTTAATCAACCATGGCAACCCCAAAACTATAGGAGCTGGCAAATCCTTCATGACAAAACAAGAAATAATTTCAACATGTGCATCACCCACCCTTAAGTGAATGCCATGAACAATGTGAGTAAGACTCCTTTGAGAAAGAGGGGAAGAATCAATTGCAAAAACTCGAATCTCATTCTGAAAGTGCAAGTACTTAGTCCTAGATTTTGAAGAAAAAGAGAGTCAATTAGGTTTACCCCAGCACCACAATCAAGGAATACTTCAACAACAAAAAATTCTTGACTCTAGCGCCACCACAGCTGGAAGGAGAAAACGGGAACTGCAGGGAGCTTGCATACCTGCCTGCTCCACCACACCATTCACGCTACCAAGTGACAGGGAAGTTTTCTTTTCTTTCTTTTTTACTTCCACCTGTGGTTTAACATAAGGACAAGCAAAAATAAAATGACCACTCTCTCCACAATAGTAACACAGTTTGTGCAATTTTCTAAAGTCTCTACTATTAGAATGGCAAGAAACCTGACCCAGCTGCATGGGTTCCTCTGCTATCCCAGAGTTACCTGTAACATCACCCGGGGAGGTAGTAGAGACAAAACCACTCACAGAAGGGATCCCTTGCACCTTTCTCTGATATGTCTATCTAACCGTACTGCTAAAGATATGGCATTCTCCAAAGAGTCTGGGTATTCATGAAAAGCAAGGGCATCCTTAAATCTCTCAGATAACCCTTGACAAAACTGACTACATAACGCAGGATCATTCCACTCTGATTCCATAACCCATCTCCTAAACTCAACACAGTAAGCCTCTGCAGTATTTTCACCCTGAAATATATTGCGTAACCTCGACTCGATGAGTCCCGATCTGGGTCATTGTAGATTAATCCCAGAGCCTTAAAAATTCCTCCACCGACCGGAGGGCCCGAGAACCGGGTGGCAGAGAAAAGGCCCAGGATTGCGCGTCCCCTTTAAGCAGAGAAATGATTATTCCTATCCTCTGACTCTCATCACCTGACAACGATGGACGCAGCCGAAAATACAATTTGCAGGATTCTCTAAAACTGATAAAATCATCCGTACCCCCTGAAAATCGATCAGGAAGAGCCACTTTAGGCTCCACACAAATTTGACCTGCACCTGATGCCAGAGCATTCTGACACAGTGTGACCGAACCACGTAGCTCCGCAACCTCTAGGGATAGCCCCTGCATGCGGTCAACTATCGCTTCAATTGATGCCATCACACAACCGCTGAGCAATGACAGTCAAAGTTTGGCGAGTTATGATGTCACGGCGGACAAGCACTCAGACACACAGAAAAACCAACAACCAGGCTCTGAGCGAGAAGCAGGGGAAGGGTCACCTCCTAGCTAATCCCTGACCTCTCTCCCTGCACTGCTCAGCCCACAGGCAGACCTTGGTGGTAGGAATGCTGTGTCCTTGTGCCTGGGCAAATTCACCCTAAATTCCCTTAGATGGTGAAAAGGGGAAATAGGAGCAGCCTGCTCGCACAGAACCTGGATGGGAGAGAAGATACCAACACAACTAAAACAGCAAACAACAAGAACAGAAAGCACACTTATCTGATTAGAGCTGGGACAGAAAGCCTTCCTTCCTTCCTTCCTTGCTTGCTTGCTAGGCCAGACTGATTTCTATAACCTGCTCAGAGCACTGGAATTGAGAGCCATTTAAACTAATGACCCCACCATTAGAATAAACACTGAGCCCCCTAGCCAGGTGTTCAAGTGGTGTCCGAGATCCCCAAGGGCCAAGCCAAGTTATTGTAAGTTTTCATGTGAAATATGTTTGTTATACACATATAGCATACACTGTGCCACACAAGATACAGTTTCTTCTGTATGAACGTCCACAAATTAAATCTCCAGAGTCCATACGGAACGTTAAAGTCAGCAAGTGTCATGGGGGGGGGGGGGGGGGCCTTATTGTTTTTCTCTCCAGGGTCCCATTTCACCTAGAACCGACCCTGGTTGAGATTTATTATCCGTGGGCAGCTTGATACTCTGCACTTTTTGAAATTATCCTATGTACTTTATTTGGGGACCTCATATTCCTATCGTTGTAAGATTGAATTATACTTTGGTGTTTATACTGTTTGTAATCCCTTGTGTCGCAATTTAGCCTCATGTGTATTTTCACCTCCAACTGACTTTTTAACATTTTATGTATTATGTACTAATAAAGATGTATATTTATTATTATCCATCCGGATTGGCTGTTGTTTGTCTTCCGAAAGCAGTTGGGAAGGGGTTAAAGCAGTTTTCCGGGACGTTTATAATCTTTTTAAGATATGTCATCAATTTCAGATCAGTGGTGGTCCATGATCAGCATCTTGAAGGCATAGTAATGTACTGACAACTGATGAATTGCCCTCAATCTATTGATTAGTGGGCATACATATACATCAATATCAAAATCCTGGAAGAATCCTTTAATCGAAAATGGAACTTAGTACTATGAAATTATATGGAGTGTGCCATAATATTTTTTAGTTTAATTTGCTTAATATTGGCTATTTCATGTGGAGTACTGTAATCGGATGGTGGAACAGGGTTCCAGAATAATCGACACAACACACTAATATATTAATTAATTAATGTATTTATTTTTGGAATAATATAGGCTGCAATGTTCGTTATTCACTAAATGAATTCACTTACCATTCAAATATAAATTGCTGTATACCAGGTCCAGTTAGTGCTCTGTCAGTACATGGCGGCCTCCCCTCTCCGCCACGCGACTCCGATGTGTACTGGTGCTTATTCTGACAATTAGGCTGGGTTCACATCCAGTGGCGGATTACAATAGGGACGTTCGGGTTGGAAGCCCCGGGCCCAGCACCGCTGGGGGGCCCAACGCCGCCCCGAACGCCCACATACTGCGGCGGGGCACGGGAGCGCATAGCTCCATGTCCCGTCGCCTATCACCGCCATAGGCTTCAGGCCTAGTAGGCCTGAGGCCTATGCGGTAGTGAAATCCCGGCGCAGGCGTGCGTGATGACGTCATCACGCGCCTGTGGCAGGACACAGCACATTGACATGTGCACGCCTGCCTCATTCCGCCTTGAACCTTCGTCTGCGAGCAAGTGCCTGGCCCTGGATGTTGAGTATTTAGCTTTTCATTTTTTTTTACTATATGGGGCTGTGTGGGGCCAAATTATTATGGGAGGGACTACTATGTGGGGGCAAATTACTATATGGGGGCAGTGTGGTGGAAACTATTGTGTGGGGGCAGTGTGGGGTAATTGCTATGTGGGGACAGTATATTTCTATGTGGGGACAGTGTGGGGAAATTGCTATGTGGGGACAAATTACTATGTGGGGGAAACTATTGTGTGGGGGCAGTGTGGGGTAATTTCTATGTGGGGAAATTGCTATGTGGGGGCAGTGTGGTGGAAATTACTATGTGGGGCAGTGTGGGGGCAAATTTCTATGTGGGGACAGTGTGGGGGAAACTATTGTGTGGGGGAAATTGCTATGGACAGTGTGGGGATTTGGGACAGTGTGGGGAAATTGCTATGTGGGGACAAATAACTATGTGGGGAAACTATTATGTGGGGGCAGTGTGGGGTAATTTCTATGTGGGGACAGTGTGGGGAAATTGCTATGTTGGGGCAGTGTGGTGTAAATTACTAGGTGGGGCAGTGTGGGGGCAAATTACTAGGTAGGGGAAATTGCTATGTGGGGACAGTGTGGGGTAATTTCTATGTGGGGACAGTGTGGGGAAATTGCTATGTGGGGGAAATTACTATGTGGGGGCAGTGTGGGGGAAATTACTATGTGAGGGCAGTGTGGGGGAAATTACTATGTGGGGGCAGTGTGGGGGAAATTACTATGTGGGGGCAGTGTGGTGGAAATTACTATGTAGGGGCAGTGTGGGGCAAATTACTATGTAGGGGAAATTACTGTGTGGGGGCAAACTACTATATCGGGGCAGTTTGGAGGAAATTACTGTGTGGGGGCAGATTACTATTGGGGGATTACTATGTGGGGCAGTGTGGTGGAAATTACTATATGGGGGTGTTGCTATTGGGGAGGCACTGTAGGGGCAATTATATTATTTTTGGGGACACTATACAGGGATTATTGCCTGGAGCACAATAGAGGGTGGTATTATTACTCAGGGCACTCTAGGGGACATTATAACTGCTGTGGACACTATAGGAACATTTGGGGTAATTTATCAAACTGGTGTAACGTAGAACTGGCTTAGTTGCTCATAGCAACCAATCAGATTCCACCTTTCATATTTGACAGCTCTTTTGGAAATCCAGTTCTACTTTACACCAGTTTGATAAATGACTCTAAATAAATGAGTATGTCTATTAGGGTCATTATTTTCTTAAGCAGTATAGTACCTTGGACATTGGGGAGCAAAACAGGCACAGTATTGGGAGTGGCAGCAGGATGACACTGTGGGGACACCAGGATGAGGAGGTTGATGGAAAATTTTTGAAATCTAACGTGTCTGTGTTACAAACTGTAGAGACGAGATGCAGCTGAAAGAATTTGCCATGGTGGTCTGGGTTAAACGGAGGAGAAGAGGAAAGAGAAGGTCTACATGACAGGAGAGGTCACTGGATGTAAGAGGTATGTGGTGCTGTATTCACTTCCATGTCTTTTTTATTATAATTATATGTATTTTAAATTTGGCAACCAAATTTTTCAGTTTAGGACCCAATTTGGAGTATTTTTTTTTTGTCTGAAGATGTCATATGGCTTAAGAAGAGACTGTGGCGCTCATGAAGCACCGCAGCCTCTTCATACAAAAAAAAAAAAACTAAACTAAAATGGGGGGGGGGGGGGGGGGGCCAAGTTGGTTAGACAGTCCCGGGCCTATCATGCACTTAATCCGCCCCTGTTCACATCCCATTTGTGCCATCCATTTAATGTATACCAAAAATGTATACATTAACAGATGTCTCAGACTGATGCCGTACAGTGGCGTCGTTCACCATACAGTTCCATTGTAAAAAAAAAAACATATACGTTAACGTATGCATTTTTTTTATGGACTCTGCAGGATACAAAAACGTGGAGTGCTGCACATTTCTATACATCAAACCGATAGGAAAATCAAACCTATATGCCCAGGGGTGACATCATGACGTCCGTGTGTCTCACTGCTGCTCCCCTGCGATCCGGCAATGATAGGTATGTAAGGGGGCCACTGGAGGGTCATTACACTGTGAGGGTCCCTTACACAGTATAATGACTCCCATTTAGTATAATGATTCCCATTGACCCTCCATTTAGTATAATGACCACCAGAGCCCCCATCCAATATAATGACCCCAAGTGCCCCCTCCATACAGTATAACCCCCAGTGTGGGGGTGACTGGGGGTCATTATTCTGAATGGAGGGCCACTGTGGGGTCATTATACTGTTAGGGCCCTTTACATAGTATAATGACCCCCAGTGTCCCCTATTTAGTATAATGATCCCCAATGACCCTCCATTCAGTATAATGACCCCCACACCCCCTATTCAATATAATGACCCCCAGTGACCACCACACAGTATAATGACCCATGGGAGGTTATCAGTGCTGGACTCATGTGTAAACCTCAGTCTTATGTTATTAATGTTGAGATTCTCCACAAAGCTAGAAAAGGCAGATTTCGTATCATTCCAAATGATGAAAATATTGTCAATGAACTGATCCCCAAAGACTATGGTAGACTCCCACCAGCCCAGGAGCAAATTTGCTTAAGAAGGTGCACAGGAACAGCCCATAGCGGTGCCCCTGAGTTGGTGGTACAGAATCCCATTAAAAAAGAAGAAATTATGGGTAAGTAAGTATTGGAGGAGTTTCAGAACAAAGTTATTGTGCTCAGAAAATTGTCGTCCCAGTGCTTGATGGCACCCAGTCCGACCTCATGGGGAATGGAAGAATAGAGTGCTTCTACATCTATGCTTCCCAAGATGAACTGTCTATAGATGGTGATCGCATCTAATCTCTTAAGGAGGTCCATGGTATCCCTTGTCTACAAAGGGAGAGACACCATGTATGGCATAAGGATGCGATCAATATAAACTCCAAGATTTTGGCCAATACTACCAGATACAACACCAGATACAATCTCTTTTAAAGGCCTGGTGTCTTTATGAATTTTGGGCAGACTGTACAAGGTTGCAGTTACTGGGAATTCTGGATATAGATAATCATATTTCTCCTGAGAAATGAGTCTTCTAGATTTACCATCCGAAATGATGCCTCTGAGTTCAATCAGATAGGGTTCAGTGGGGTTGGAGGTAAGTTTGTCATAGCTCGCCCTATCCCGTAATATCTGCTCACACATTATTTTTTAATCATCGGAGTTCATGATTACTGTGTTCCCCCGTTTATGACAGGGTTTAATTGCAATCGAAGAGTCATTTCTCAAGGAGGTGATTGCTGCCCATTCCTTCTTTGTACATTTTTGTACATTTTTGTGATGAAGTGGCTGAAGAGAGTCTAGATAGATCTGCCGACACAACTTGAAGGAAAACATCAAGACATGATATATCACCTAAAGGGGGCATTCTCTTACTTTTATTTTGTAATGAGGTGAATGGTCGCTCTCCCTCAGGTCTATTGTCCCCCTCGGCCAAACTCTGTAGCAGTTTAACATCATATAGTAAATCCAGAGGAATTCCTAGGTCCTGACACTGTCGCTTGTCAATATTTTTAAGTCCTTAACCCAAGTAAAGATATCAAGGTGACGTGCCATTGTACATGGTGGCTCAGGTTCCAGAAACTCCCTTGAATAATCAACACCAAACACTAATATATGAATTAATTAATTTATTTATTTATGGAATAGTATAGGCTGCAATGTTTGTTATTCACAAAATTAATCCACTTACCATTCAAATATAAATTACTGTATATAAATAACATCATGTCGACTCAAAAAACATTTAAGCTACTTACCCCACAAGCCATGTAACTTACATCGCAAGCCTGATTTTATCATGTTTTGAAATCCTACATTCACATAGTCGTTGCCAATGTCGCACAAATATAAAGAATTAGCAGAGTAAAATCCCCTCACAAATCCTTCCATTTCAGGCTACTTTCACACTAGCGCTTGATCGGATCCGTTCTGAACCCCTTCAAACGGAGCTCACGAGCGGACCGACGAACGCTAGTGTGAAAGTAGCCTAAGTATGCACTGTATCCTAAATTAAACAAAAACTTTTCTAAATGCTTATTCGCTTTTTCAGATTTTTTCCATGAAATGCAGATCTTTGTGCGACCAGATCCGTCTGTGGATGATTTCTTAAGAGGCAATTTTTGGGGGAAAGTTGACCTTAAATGAATCCAAATTGATATAAATTCAGAAATTAAATATAGTGAGTTATTGCGTCCTATGTAATTTTCGCCTACATGTTTTATTAATAAATCTGGGTAAGTTGCGTTTTTTAACATTTTTTTTAATTTTTTTGCATTCAAATAATAAGTCCCTAAATTTTAAGTCCAAATTTCCATTCCAGTAAATGTTAATCTTGAGATTCAGTCCCAAGGTAGATAATTAGTAGAGTTGAGCGAACACCTGGATGTTCGGGTTCGAGAAGTTCGGGAGAACTTCACGGAAATGTTCAGGTTCGGGATCCGAACCCAACCCGAACTTCGTCCCGAACCCCATTGAAGTCAATGGGGACCCAAACTTTTCGGCACTAAAAAGGCTGTAAAACAGCCCAGGAAAGGACTAGAGGGCTGCAAAAGGCAGCAACATGTAGGTAAATCCCCTGCAAACAAATGTGGATAGGGAAATGAATAAAAATAAAAATAAAATAAATAAAAATTAACCAATATCAATTGGAGAGAGGTCCCATAGCAGAGAATCTGGCTTCACGTCACCCACCACTGTAACAGTCCATTGTCATATATTTAGGCCCCGGCACCCAGGCAGAGGAGAGAGGTCCCGTAACAGAGAATCTGGCTTCATGTCAGCAGAGAATCAGTCTTCATATCATAGCAGAGAATCAGGCTTCACGTCACCCAACACTGGAACAGTCCATTGTCAGATATTTAGGCCCCGGCACCCAGACAGAGGAGAGGTTCATTCAACTTTGGGTTGCCCCGCAATATAATGGTAAAATGAAAATAAAAATAGGATTGAATGAGGAAGTGCCCTGGAGTACAATAATATATGGTTAAGGGGAGGTAGTTAATGTCTAATCTGCACAAGGGATGGACAGGTCCTGTGGGATCCATGCCTGGTTCATTTTTATGAACGTCAGCTTGTCCACATTGGCTGTAGACAGGCGGCTGCGTTTGTCTGTCATGACGCCCCCTGCCGTGCTGAATACACGTTCAGACAAAACGCTGACCGCCGGGCAGGCCAGCACCTCCAAGGCATAAAAGGCTAGCTCTGGCCACGTGGACAATTTAGAGACCCAGAAGTTGAATGGGGCCGAACCATCAGTCAGTACGTGGAGGGGTGTGCACACATACTGTTCCACCATGTTAGTGAAATGTTGCCTCCTGCTAACACGTTGCGTATCAGGTGGTGGTGCAGTTAGCTGTGGCGTGTTGACAAAACTTTTCCACATCTCTGCCATGCTAACCCTGCCCTCAGAGGAGCTGGCCGTGACACAGCTGCCTTGGCGACCTCTTGCTCCTCCTCTGCCTTGGCCTTGGGCTTCCACTTGTTCCCCTGTGACATTTGTGAATGCTCTCAGTAGCGCGTCTACCAATGTGCGCTTGTGCTCACGCATCTTCCTATCACGCTCCAGTGCAGGAAGTAAGGTGGGCACATTGTCTTTGTACCGTGGATCCAGCAGGGTGGCAACCCAGTAGTCCGCACACGTTAAAATGTGGGCAACTTTGCTGTCGTTGCGCAGGCACTGGAGCATGTAGTCGCTCATGTGTACCAGGCTGCCCAGAGGTAAGGACAAGCTGTCCTCTGTGGGAGGCGTATCGTCCTGTGTTTCCCCCCAGCCACGCACCAGTGATGGGCCCGAGCTGCGTTGGGTGCCACCCCGCTGTGACCATGCTTCATCCTCATCCTCATCCTCCTCCACCTCATCCTCGTCCTCCAGTAGTGGGCCCTGGCTGGCCACATTTGTACCTGGCCTCTGCTGTTGCAAAAAACCTCCCTCTGAGTCACTTCGAAGAGACTGGCCTGAAAGTGCTAAAAATGACCCCTCTTCCTCCACCTCCTCCTCCTCTTGGGCCACCTCCTCTTCCATCATCGCCCTAAGTGTTTTCTCAAGGAGACATAGAAGTGGTATTGTAACGCTGATAACGGCGTCATCGCCACTGGCCATGTTGGTGGAGTACTCGAAAAAGCGCAACAGGGCACACAAGTCTCGCATGGAGGCCCAGTCATTGGTGGTGAAGTGGTGCTGTTCCGCAGTGCGACTGACCCGTGCGTGCTGCAGCTGAAACTCCACTATGGCCTGCTGCTGCTCGCACAGTCTGTCCAGCATGTGCAAGGTGGAGTTCCACCTGGTGGGCACGTTGCATATGAGGCGGTGAGCGGGAAGGCCGAAGTTACGCTGTAGCGCAGACAGGCGAGCAGCGGCAGGATGTGAACGCTGGAAGCGCGAACAGATGGCCCACACTTTATGCAGCAGCTCTGACATGTCGGGGTAGTTGTGAATGGACTTCTGCACCACCAAATTCAGCACATGCGCCAAGCAAGGGATGTGCGTCAAACCGGCTAGTCCCAGAGCTGCAACGAGATTTCGCCCATTATCGCACACCACCAGGCCGGGCTTGAGGCTCACCGGCAGCAACCACTCGTCGGTCTGTTGTTCTATACCCCGCCACAACTCCTGTGCGGTGTGGGGCCTGTCCCCCAAACATATGAGTTTCAGAATGGCCTGCTGACGTTTACCCCGGGCTGTGCTGAAGTTGGTGGTGAAGGTGTGTGGCTGACTGGATGAGCAGGTGGAAGAAGAGGAGGAGGAAGCTGAGTAGGAGGAGGTGGCAACAGGAGGCAAAGAATGTTGCCCTGCGATCCTTGGCGGCGGAAGGACGTGCGCCAAACAGCTCTCCGCCTGGGGCCCAGCCGCCACTACATTTACCCAGTGTGCAGTTAGGGAGATATAGCGTCCCTGGCCGTGCTTACTGGTCCACGTATCTGTGGTTAGGTGGACCTTGCCACAGATGGCGTTGTGCAGTGCACACTTGATTTTATCGGATACTTGGTTGTGCAGAGAAGGCACAGCTCTCTTGGAGAAGTAGTGCCGGCTGGGAACAACATACTGTGGGACAGCAAGCGACATGAGCTGTTTGAAGCTGTCTGTGTCCACCAGCCTAAATGACAGCATTTCATAGGCCAGTAGTTTAGAAATGCTGGCATTCAGGGCCAGGGGTCGAGGGTGGCTAGGTGGGAATTTACGCTTTCTCTCAAATGTTTGTGAGATGGAGAGCTGAACGCTGCCGTGTGACATGGTTGAGATGCTTGGTGACGGAGGTGGTGGTGTTGGTGGTACATCCCCTGTTTGCTGGGCGGCAGGTGCCAACGTTCCTCCAGAGGCGGAGGAAGAGGCAGAGGCGGCAGCAGCAGAAGAGGCAGAGGCGGCGGCAGCCGCAGAAGAGGTAGCAGGGGGAGCCTGAGTGACTTCCTTGTTTTTAAGGTGTTTACTCCACTGCAGTTCATGCTTTGCATGCAGGTGCCTGGTCATGCAGGTTGTGCTAAGGTTCAGAACGTTAATGCCTCGCTTCAGGCTCTGATGGCACAGCGTGCAAACCACTCGGGTCTTGTCGTCAGCACATTGTTTGAAGAAGTGCCATGCAACTCCTTGAAGCTACCTTTGGGGTGCTCGGTTCTGCTTTTGCCCACTGCTCCCTCTTTTGCTACGCTGTTGGCTCGGTCTCACCACTGCCTCTTCCTCCGAACTGTGAAAGTCAGTGGCACGACCTTCATTCCATGTGGGGTGTAGGACCTCATTGTCCCCTGCATCGTCTTCTACCCAGTCTTGATCCCTGACCTCCTGTTCAGTCTGCACACTGCAGAAAGACGCAGCAGTTGGCACCTGTGTTTCGTCATCATCAGAGACGTGCTGAGGTGGTATTCCCATGTCCTCATCATCAGGAAACATAAGTGGTTGTGCGTCAGTGCATTCTATGTCTTCCACCGCTGGGAAAGGGCTAGGTGGATGCCCTTGGGAAACCCTGCCAGCGGAGTCTTCAAACAGCATAAGAGACTGCTGCATAACTCGAGGCTCTGACAGTATCCCTGGTATGCATGGGGGTGATGTGACAGACTGATGGGCTTGGTTTTCAGGCGCCATCTGTGCGCTTTCTGCAGAAGACTGGGTGGGAGATAATGTGAACGTGCTGGATCCACTGTCGGCCACCCAATTGACTAATGCCTGTACCTGCTCAGGCCTTACCATCCTTAGAACGGCATTGGGCCCCACCAAATATCGCTGTAAATTATGGCGGCTACTGGGACCTGAGGTAGTTGGTACACTAGGATGTGTGGCTTTGGCAGAACCGTCACGTCCTCTCCCAGCACCAGAGGGTCCACTAACACCACCACGACCATGTCCGCGTCCTTTACTAGATGTTTTCCTCATTGTTATCGTTCACCACAACAACAAAAATATTATTTGGCCCAATGCATTGAATTCAAATTCAGGCCTTTTTTTACAGACACCTAACACTATCTGGCTATCTATTTAGGTACCATATTACACTAATAAAGGCACAGCAGTAACGACAGATTTAGCTGAATTAAAATTTGAGGCCTAGTATTTAGGCGCTGGGTGACAGGTATACGTTTACGGACAGAATTAGACTTGGAAATGCGCAATAGCGTGTGTGTGAAGTTATTGAGAATAACCCTATCTGCACCGTGAATCTTATATACCCTTTTAGGAATAGATTTAAAGTAGGTCTGATACAGCAGAAACCACTAAATTAGGAAATTGCTAAATTGGGAATTGTATTTCAACCCAGAACAAAAACTGTGCTTTGACGGACACTAAATAACTTGCCCAGCCACAGCAATAACCACAGATTTAGCTGACTATAAATTTGAGGCCTATTATTTAGGCGCTGGGTGACAGGTATATGTTTACAGACAGAATTAGACTTGGATATGCACAGTAGCGTGTGTGTGAAGTTATTGAGAATGACCCTATCAGCACCTTGAATCTAATATACCCTTTTAGGGATAGGTTTAAAGTAGGCCTGATACAGCAGAAACCACTAATTTAGAGAATTGCTAAATTGGGAATTGTATTTCAACCCAGAATAAAAACTGTGCTTTGACGGACACTAAATAACTTGCCCAGCCACAGCAATAACCACAGATTTTGCTGACTATAAATTTGAGGCCTATTATTTAGGCGCTGGGTGACAGGTATACGTTTACGGACAGAATTAGACTTGGATATGCACAGTAGCGTGTGTGTGAAGTTATTGAGAATGACCCTATCAGCACTTTGAATCTAATATACCCTTTTAGGGATAGGTTTAAAGTAGGCCCGATACAGCAGAAACCACTAATTTAGAGAATTGCTAATTCGGGAATTGTATTTCAACCCAGAACAAAAACTGTGCTTTAACGGACACTAAATAACTTGCCCAGCCACAGCAATAACCACAGATTTAGCTGACTATAAATTTGAGGCCTATTATTTAGGCGCTGGGTGACAGGTATACGTTTACGGACAGAATTAGACTTGGATATGCACAGTAGCGTGTGTGTGAAGTTATTGAGAATGACCCTATCAGCACCTTGAATCTAATATACCCTTTTAGGGATAGATTTAAAGTAGGCCTGATACAGCAGAAACCACTAATTTAGAGAATTGCTAAATTGGGAATTGTATTTCAACCCAGAACAAAAACTGTGCTTTGACGGACACTAAATAACTTGCCCAGCCACAGCAATAACCACAGATTTAGCTGACTATAAATTTGAGGCCTATTATTTAGGCGCTGGGTAACAGGTATACGTTTACAGACAGAATTAGACTGGGATATGGCCAAAAAATAACCACACTATTGATAGTTAAATGCACTTGGTGTGAGAGCTTGACCCTGATGTAGGATATAGCCAAAAAACAACCACACTATTGAGGGTTAAATGCACTTGGTGACAGGCTCAGCTTGCCCCTGATGTAGTATATGGCCAAAAAATAACCACACAATTGATGGTTAAATGCACTTGGTGTGACAGCTTGACCCTGATGTAGGATATAGCCAAAAAACAACCACACTATTGATGGTTAAATGCACTTGGTGACAGGCTCAGCTTGCCCCTGATGTAGTATATGGCCAAAAAAATAACCACACTATTGATGGTTAAATGCACTTGGTGTGACAGCTTGACCCTGATGTAGGATATAGCCAAAAAACAACCACACTATTGAGGGTTAAATGCACTTGGTGACAGGCTCAGCTTGCCCCTGATGTAGTATATGGCCAAAAAATAACCACACTATTGATGGTTAAATGCACTTGGTGTGACAGCTTGACCGATGTAGGATATAGCCAAATAACAACCACACTATTGAGGGTTAAATGCACTTGGTGACAGCTTGCCCCTGATGTAGTATATGGCCAAAAAATAACCACACTATTGATGATTAAATGCACTTGGTGTGACAGATTGACCCTGATGTAGGATATAGCCAAAAAATAACCACACTATTGAGGGTTAAATGTACTTGGTGGCAGCTTGTGCTGGCGCACCACAAGACACAAAATGGCCGCCGATCACCCCAGAAAAAAGTGAATGAAAAACTGCTCTGGGCAGCTTAAAAACAGTGAGCAATTGAATAGCAGCAGTTCAATGATCCACAGCTGCAGATTGATCACTGAATGAAGTCTTTTGGAGGAGTTAATCACTGCCTAATCTCGCCCTAATGTCGCAGCTGCAACCTCTCCCTACACTGATCAGAGCAGAGTGACGTGCGGCGCTACGTGACTCCAGCTTAAATAGAGGCTGGGTCACATGCTGCACTGGCCAATCACAGCCATGCCAATAGTAGGCATGGCTGTGATGGCTTCTTGGGGCAAGTAGCATGACGCTTGTTGATTGACGCTTGTTGCGAACCCAAAAATGTTTGGGTTCGGGTCCGTGTCACGGACACCACAAAATTCGGTACGAACCCGAACTATACAGTTCGTGTTCACTCATCCCTAATGAATAGTTATATTCAGCTGCATACTTTTTGGTTCCGAAAACAATGGTCTTTCCAACTATTCATATTGTGCGGGTAATTCCTAAAAAATAAAGAGTACTATGCTACAAGTAACTGAATCTATTAGATTTCCATCTACCAATGTTTTTTATGATACTTGAATCAAGATTAAGTTGAGCTGATAAAGTGTCAGTTTGGAAAACTTTTACTTATCCAGGCCATTCTGAGACTGTTTTCTCATGACACATTGTACTTCATGACAGTGGCAAAAAAAATCTAAATTCTAAATTTGAATTTCTCTACTATTAAGACAGATATCAATGCCTCATAAAATAGTTGTCCATCATTCCCCATATTTCTGCTTTATGTTGGCATCATTTTGTAAATAGAACTTGGATAGATGGATTGGCTCACCCTCCAATCACAAGGAGTGGGTGGTCCCCCTGAAAATGATATCCCCAATCTTTCAGAATAAATGAAAAGATATGAGGGGCACACCTACAAATGAAAATCACATGGACCGCCAGCCAATACGTATGTGTAATTATTTATTTATTAACACCACACTATAAAATAAGGTGAGGATAATCACATTAATACATGCACATATGTTTAAAACACATAGAACTTGTAGGTAACTATGTTGCAATAGATAGTAGTTTAGAATAGACTAGATAGTATCGAGTTTGTCTATGTATACAAACTATAAAGTGTTTCAGATGCGCAGGGATTGATGCGCACTACCTCTATTAGGATCTGAAAGTTCAGGCCGTAGCCAGTAATTGCATAGACAGTCTTGATCATAGAATATCTTCACAGCATGTGTGACTTAGTCTGCTGCTAAACCGCACTGTGTAACCGGTATTTTGTCTGCTGCTACCGCACTATGTAGCCAGTATTTATAATTGCATAGACAGTCTTGGTCATAGATTTTCTTCACAGCATGTGTCACTTAATCTGCTGCTAAACCGCACTGTGTGTAGACACACTACTCACTGTTCTGATGCGATGAAATGACCGATCACCCGTGCATGGTGCGGCGTCCCACGTGTTACAGCATCGGTGGTCTAGGCTCCGGTCCGTTCTTTTAAACAGGTGAGTAGATTGCCGAGACAGGAAAAACACTAATTTGGACGCCGGGGTCGAAAGTAGTCAGGACCCGATGTGTAGTTCGGCGTTGCTTGGTGTCTTTGATTCGAGACACCACAAAGCTTGTGTTTCTTTCTGTCTGCTCTGTGAAAAAGCGCTTCCGGAAATTCAAAGATGGTGCGCAGATAATAGGCTGCGGTTGCTTTCTTTACTCGAGACGTATGTACCAGATGCGTTTCGGAGTTGGCAGTGACTCCTTCCTCAGTGGTCAAGTCTCGTCTGTTGTGTAGGGGTTTATATAGGGCTAAGTCCGTCCTCTCATTATGGATTGTTTAATCGTCACCGGGAAAGTCAGAAAATCTGGGTATGGATTCCCTGATTATTTGCCCTTTAATCGTAACGATACAAATATGTGCACATGTAAAATCCAAGGGTGTGCATAATAATATATATAGTAATAGTAACAATTCTTAAAACATATGTATTGGCTGGATAAATAATTGTAATCATTTGTTTAAGAACTATACTTTACATAAATAAACTCCTGTATCAATAGGGTATGGCTCTGTGAGTGGTACAATTTGAAGCAGTATACATTTATTGGAATATTATTTCGCTATGTCTGCATATCCATCACGTGCGGTTATTGTGCGTTTTATCTATATAGATTCAATTTCCATACGGTTGCATATGGAGATGCACTCATAGCGAGAAAATGGCGCACATATGCTGCAATAGTATGGGTGACAGGAGAAAAAGCACCCCATAATTTGTTTTCTCCTGAATACGGCAACACACATGGCAGGATTCAGAATGGAAGGAGCGCCATATGGCTTTTGCAGCACAGATTTTGATGGATTGGTTTGCGGGTGACATTGTTTTTTATTTTTTTAATAAATGTCTTATGTGGGGGCTCATTTTTTGCGGGATGAGGTGACCTTTTCATTGGTACCATTTTACGGTACATAAGACTTTTTGGTTGCTTGGTATTACACTTTTTGTGAGGCAAGGTGAAATTATATTTTTTTTACAGTATTCATCTGATGGGGCATATAATGTGATATTTTTATAGAGCAGGTTGTTACGGATGCGGCTATACCCAATATGTCTATTATTTTTATTTTTGTTAACTTTTATACAGTAAAACAGCATTTTCTAACAGAATGAAATCTTGTTTTTGTGTTGCCATTTTCTGACTGCCCTATATATTTTTTTTCCTGGCTATTGTCTTAGGTAGGGTATCATTTTTTGTGGGATGAGATGGCGGTTTGATTGGGGTACATTAGACTTTTTGATTGCTTGTTGTTACACTTTTTGTGAAGCAAGGTGACAAAAAATTGATGTTTTGGCTTATTTTATTTTATTTTTTACATTATTCACCTGAGGGGCATTTAACCACTTCAGCCCCGCTAGCTAAAACCCCCTTCATGACCAGGCCACTTTTTACACTTCTGCACTACACTACTTTCACCGTTTATCGCTCGGTCATGCAACTTACCACCCAAATGAATTTTACCTCCTTTTCTTCTCACTAATAGAGCTTTCATTTGGTGGTATTTCATTGCTGCTGACATTTTAACTTTTTTTGTTATTAATCAAAATGTAACGATTTTTTTGCAAATTTTTCACTTTCAGCTGTAAAATTTGGCAAAAAAAACGACATCCATAGATACATTTTTCACTAAATTTATAGTTCTACATGTCTTTGATAAAAAAAAAATGTTTGGGCAAAAAAAAATGGTTTGGGTAAAAGTTATAGCGTTTACAAACTATGGTACAAAAATGTGAATTTCCGCTTTTTGAAGCAGCTCTGACTTTCTGAGCACCTGTCATGTTTCCTGAGGTTCTACAATGCCCAGACAGTACAAACACCCCACAAATGACCCCATTTCATAAAGTAGACACCCTAAGGTATTCGCTGATGGGCATAGTGAGTTCATAGAACTTTTTATTTTTTGTCACAAGTTAGCGGAAAATGATGATTTTTATTTTATTTTATTTTTTTCTTACAAAATCTCATATTCCACTAACTTGCGACAAAAAATAAAAAATTCTAGGAACTCGCCATGCCCCTCACAGAATACCTTGGGGTGTCTTCTTTCCAAAATGGGGTCACTTGTGGCGTAGTTATACTGCTCTGGCAATTTAGGGGCCCAAATGTGTGAGAAGTACTTTGCAATCAAAATGTGTAAAAAATGGCCTGCGAAATCCGAAAGGTGCACTTTGGAATATGTGCCCTTTTGCCCACCTTGGCTGCAAAAAAGTGTCACACATCTGGTATCGCTGTACTCAGGAGAAGTTGGGGAATGTGTTTTGGGGTGTCATTTTATATATAACCATGATGGGTGAGAGAAATATCTTGGCAAAAGACAACTTTTCAATTTTTTTTATACAAAGTTGGCATTTGACCAAGATATTTTTCTCACCCAGCATGGGTATATGTAAAATGACACCCCAAAACACATTCCCCAACTTCTCCTGAGTACGGCGATACCAGATGTGTGACACTTTTTTGCAGCCAAGGTGGGCAAAGGGGCACATATACCAAAGTGCACCTTTCGGATTTCGCAGGCCATTTTTTACACATTTTGATTGCAAAGTACTTCTCACACATTTGGGCCCCTAAATTGCCCTGTAAGGACGTCTGAATGGAGCCTTACAGGGGGGTGATCAATGACAGGCGGGTGATCACCCATATAGATTCCCTGATCACCCCCTGTCATTGATCACCCCCCTGTTATTGATCACCCCCCTGTAAGGCTCCATTCAGTCGTCCGTATGATTTTTACGGATCCATGGATACATGGATCGGATCCGCAAAACACATGCGGACGTCTGAATGGAGCCTTACAGGGGGGTGATCAATGACAGGGGGTGATCAGGGAGTGTATATGGGTGATCACCCACCTGTCATTGATCACCCCCCTGTAAGGCTCCATTCAGACGTCCGCATGTGTTTTGCGGATCCGATCCATGTATCCATGGATCCGTAAAAATCATACGGACGTCTGAATGGAGCCTTACAGGGGGGTGATCAATAACAGGGGGGTGATCAATGACAGGGGGTGATCAGGGAATCTATATGGGTGATCACCCGCCTGTCATTGATCACCCCCCTGTAAGGCTCCATTCAGACGTCCGCATGTGTTTTGCGGATCCGATCCATGTATCCATGGATCCGTAAAAATCATACGGACGTCTGAATGGAGCCTTACAGGGGGGTGATCAATGACAGGGGGGTGATCAATGACAGGGGGTGATCAGGGAATCTATATGGGTGATGACCCGCCTGTCATTGATCACCCCCCCTGTAAGGCTCCATTCAGACGTCCGCATGTGTTTTGCGGATCCGATCCATGTATCCATGGATTCGTAAAAATCATACGGACGTCTGAATGGAGCCTTACAGGGGGGTGATCAAGGACAGGGGGGTGATCAATGACAGGGGGTGATCAGGGAATCTATATGGGTGATCACCCGCCTGTCATTGATCACCCCCCTGTAAGGCTCCATTCAGACGTCCGCATGTGTTTTGCGGATCCGATCCATGTATCTGTGGATCCGTAAAAATCATACGGACGTCTGAACGGAGCCTGACATGGGGGTGATCAATGACAGGGGGGGGTGATCAATGACGGGGGGGTGATCAGGGAGTTTATATGGGGTGATCATGGGTGATCAGGGGTTTATAAGGGGTTAATAAGTGACAGGGGGGGGTTGTAGTGTAGTGTGGTGTTTGGTGCGACTTTACTGACCTACCAGTGTCCTCTGGTTGTCGATCCTAACAAAAGGGACCACCAGAGGAGCAGGTAGCAGGTATATTAGGCGCTGTTATCTAAACAGCGTCTAATATACCTGTTAGGGGTTAAAAAAAATCACATCTCCAGCTTGCCAGCGAGCGATCGCCGCTGGCAGGCTGGAGATCCACTGGCTTACCTTCTGTTCCTGTGAGCGCGCGCGTCTGCGTGCGCGCGTTCACAAGAAATCGCGGGTATCGCGAGATGACGCGCCGATGCGTCCAGGAGGAGTAAATCAACCACCTCCCGGACGCATCGGCGCGTTAGGTGGTCGGGAGGTGGTTAATGTGATATTTTAATAGATCAGGTTGTTATGGATGTGACGATGCCCATAACAACCAAGGTTTTTGGGGTTTTGACATCACAGTGTTCACTATGCACTAAAAATGATATGACGTTCTTATTATGCGGCTCAATATGAATGCGGCGATACCAAACTTGAACAGTTTTTTTGTTGTTTTACTACTTAAAAAAAAATTAAAACCTTTAGAAAAATCTAAATTTTCTTTGCATCGTTATATTCTGACAGCCATAACTTTTTTATATTGTCGGTCTACAGAGCTTTATAAGGGCTTGTTTTTTTTGCGTAACGAACTGTACTTTTCATTGGTGCCATTTTTATAGCATATGTATACAATGTTTTGATCACCGTTCTAAAAATTTTTGAGGACCAAATTGCAAAAAAAAAGGCAAATTGCGTGTTTTTCATTTTTTTTATGTTACTGCGTTCACCGCACAAGAATTTTTTAAAAATATTTTAATAATTCAGACATTTACACAATATGTTTATTTTTTTTATTGTTTATGCATTTTTATATGTAAAATTGGGAAAGGGGGGGTGATTCAAACTTTTAACATATTGTTTTTTTTTACTTTATTTAACTTTTCTTTTTACAACAATTAGCCCCCAAAGGGGCCTCATACATGGAATCTTTTGATCCCCTCTCCTTTTCACCATAATAGAGATCTATTGCGGTCAATAGGATTTTTACACAGTCCATTTTTGCGCTATGCCTCGTGTATACCTTAGTATGGATAAAGCCATGGCAGGCCTGGATCGCTTTAGCAGCATCCAGGCTGCCACGGCAACCGATCTGAGCCCCACGATTTCACTGCGGGGGATCTGATCGGAAGGAAGATGGAGCCGCATCACTTCACAGGTGCAGCGATCAGCCTTGATCGCAGCAACTGAGGGGTTAAATGGCAGGGGCGGCGCAATCGCCGCTTCCTGTCAGTGTGGCCGGATGCTGGCTGTATCATACTGCCGGCGGATCGTGCGTATGGAGCGGGCTCACTGCAGAGGCCCGCACCATACATCCCCTGGCACGCAATGACGTACCTGTACTTCCAAATGCATGAAGGGAGATATTGGTCTGGTTCTTTCTTTTAAAGTTGACTTTTTTTAGACCTTTCAAAGTTTGGTTTAAAAGGAAAGTGGATCTGATAGATTTATATCCAAATATTCTGAGTAGGGATGAGCGAACTCGAACTGTATAGTTCGGGTTCGTACCGAATTTTGGGGTGTCCGTGACACGGACCCGAACCCGGACATTTTCGTAAAAGTCCGGGTTCGGGTTCGGTGTTCGTCGCTTTCTTCGCGCTTTTGTGACGCTTTCTTGGCGCTTTTTGAAAGGCTGCAAAGCAGCCAATCAACAAGCGTCATACTACTTGCCCCAAGAGGCCATCACAGCCATGCCTACTATTGGCATGGCTGTGATTGGCCAGAGCACCATGTGACCCAGCCTCTATTTAAGCTGGAGTCACATAGCGCCGCCCGTCACTCTGCTCTGATTAGCGTAGGGAGAGGTTGCGGCTGCGACAGTAGGGCGAGATTAGGCAGATTAACTCCTCCAAAGGACTTGATTAACTGATCGATCTGCAGCTGTGGATCATTGAGCTGCTGATCCTCAATTGCTCACTGTTTTTAGGCTGCCCAGACCGTTTGTCAGTCACATTTTTCTGGGGTGATCGGCGGCCATTTTGTGTCTTGTGGTGCGCCAGCACAAGCTGCGACCAAGTGCATTTAACCCTCAATGGTGTGGTTGTTTTTTGGCTAAAGCCTACATCAGGGTGAAGCTGTCACACCAAGTGCATTTAACCAGCAATAGTCTGTTTATTTTTTGGCCATATACTACATCAGGGGCAAGCTGCGCCTGTCACCAAGTGCATTTAACCCTCAATGGTGCGTTTGTTTTTTGGCTAAAGCCTACATCAGGGTGAAGCTGTCACACCAAGTGCATTTAACCAGCAATAGTCAGTTTATTTTTTGGCCATATACTACATCAGGGGCAAGCTGCGCCCGTCACCAAGTGCATTTAACCCTCAGTAGTGTGGTTGGTCAAGCTATCACACCAAGTGCATTTAACCAGCAATAGTCTGTTCATTTTTTGGCCATATACTAAATCAGGGGCAAGCTGCGCCCGTCACCAAGTGCATTTAACCAGCAATAGTCTGTTCATTTTTTGGCCATATACTACATCAGGGGCAAGCTGCGCCCGTCACCAAGTGCATTTAACCCTCAGTAGTGTGGTTGGTCAAGCTGTGACACCAAGTGCATTTAACCAGCAATAGTCTGTTCATTTTTTGGCCATATACTACATCAGGGGCAAGCTGCGCCCATCACCAAGTGCATTTAACCAGCAATAGTGTGGTTATTTTTTGGCCATATCCCAGTCTAATTCTGTCACTAAATCCATACCGGTCACCCAGCGCCTAAATACTAGGCCTCAAATTTATATCCCGCTAAATCTCTCGTTACCGCTGTCCTGTTGTGGCTGGGAAAGTTATTTAGTGTCCGTCAAAGCACATTTTTTGTTCTGGGTTGAAATACAATTCCCAATTTAGCAATTTAAAAATTTAGTGGTTTCTGCTGTATCAGAGCTATTTGAAATCTATCCCTAAAAGGGTATATAATATTCAAGGTGCACATAGGGTCATTCAGAATAACTTCACACACCCGCTACTGTGCATTTCCAAGTCTAATTCTGTCACTAAACCCATACCTGTCACCCAGCGCCTAAATACTAGGCCTCAAATTCATATCCAGCTAAATCTGTCGTTAGTGCTGTAGCTGGGCGAGTTATTTAGTGTCCGTTCAAGCACATTTCTTGTTCTGGGTTGAAATACAATTCCCAATTTAGCAATTTCATAATTTAGTGGTTTCTGCTATATCAGAGCTATTTGAAATCTATCCCTAAAAGGGTAGATCATATTGAAGGTGCACATAGGGACATTCAGAATAACTTCACACACCCGCTACTGTGCATTTCCAAGTCTAATTCTGTCACTAAACCCATACCTGTCACCCAGCGCCTAAATACTAGGCCTCAAATTTATATCCAGCTAAATCTGTCCTTAGTGCTGTAGCTGGGCGAGTTATTTAGTGTCCGTTCAAGCACATTTCTTGTTCTGGGTTGAAATACAATTCCCAATTTAGCAATTTCATAATTTAGTGGTTTCTGCTATATCAGAGCTATTTGAAATCTATCCCTAAAAGGGTAGATCATATTGAAGGTGCACATAGGGACATTCAGAATAACTTCACACACCCGCTACTGTGCATTTCCAAGTCTAATTCTGTCACTAAACCCATACCTGTCACCCAGCGCCTAAATACTAGGCCTCAAATTTATATCCAGCTAAATCTGTCCTTAATGCTGTAGCTGGGCGAGTTATTTAGTGTCCGTTCAAGCACATTTCTTGTTCTGGGTTGAAATACAATTCCCAATTTAGCAATTTCATAATTTAGTGGTTTCTGCTATATCAGAGCTATTTGAAATCTATCCCTAAAAGGGTATATAATATTCAAGGTGCACATTGGGTCATTCAGAATAACTTCACACACACCCGCTACTGTGTATTTCCAAGTCTAATTCTGTCACTAAACCCATACCTGTCACCCAGCGCCTAAATACTAGGCCTCAAATTCATATCCAGCTAAATCTGTCGTTAGTGCTGTAGCTGGGCGAGTTATTTAGTGTCCGTTCAAGCACATTTCTTGTTCTGGGTTGAAATACAATTCCCAATTTAGCAATTTCATAATTTAGTGGTTTCTGCTATATCAGAGCTATTTGAAATCTATCCCTAAAAGGGTAGATCATATTGAAGGTGCACATAGGGACATTCAGAATAACTTCACACACCCGCTACTGTGCATTTCAAAGTCTAATTCTGTCACTAAACCCATACCTGTCACCCAGCGCCTAAATACTAGGCCTCAAATTTATATCCAGCTAAATCTGTCCTTAGTGCTGTAGCTGGGCGAGTTATTTAGTGTCCGTTCAAGCACATTTCTTGTTCTGGGTTGAAATACAATTCCCAATTTAGCAATTTCATAATTTAGTGGTTTCTGCTATATCAGAGCTATTTGAAATCTATCCCTAAAAGGGTATATAATATTCAAGGTGCACATTGGGTCATTCAGAATAACTTCACACACACCCGCTACTGTGTATTTCCAAGTCTAATTCTGTCACTAAACCCATACCTGTCACCCAGCGCCTAAATACTAGGCCTCAAATTTATATCCAGCTAAATCTGTCCTTAGTGCTGTAGCTGGGCGAGTTATTTAGTGTCCGTTCAAGCACATTTCTTGTTCTGGGTTGAAATACAATTCCCAATTTAGCAATTTCATAATTTAGTGGTTTCTGCTATATCAGAGCTATTTGAAATCTATCCCTAAAAGGGTATATAATATTCAAGGTGCACATTGGGTCATTCAGAATAACTTCACACACACACGCTTCTGTGCATTTCCAAGTCTAATTCTGTCACTAAATCCATACCGGTCACCCAGCGCCTAAATACTAGGCCTCAAATTTATATCCCGCTGAATTTGAATACAATACATTGGGCCAAATAATATATTTGTTGTTGTGGTGAACCATAACAATGAGAAAAACATCTAGTAAGGGACGCGGACGTGGACATGGTCGTGGTGGTGTTAGTGGACCCTCTGGTGCTGGGAGAGGACGTGGCCGTTCTGCCACATCCACACGTCCTAGTGTACCAACTACCTCAGGTCCCAGTAGCCGCCAGAATTTACAGCGATATATGGTGGGGCCCAATGCCGTTCTAAGGATGGTAAGGCCTGAGCAGGTACAGGCATTAGTCAATTGGGTGGCCGACAGTGGATCCAGCACGTTCACATTATCTCCCACCCAGTCTTCTGCAGAAAGCGCACAGATGGCGCCTGAAAACCAACCCCATCAGTCTGTCACATCACCCCCATGCATACCAGGGAAACTGTCTCAGCCTCAAGTTATGCAGCAGTCTCTTATGCTGTTTGAAGACTCCGCTGGCAGGGTTTCCCAAGGGCATCCACCTAGCCCTTCCCCAGCGGTGAAAGACATAGAATGCACTGACGCACAACCACTTATGTTTCCTGATGATGAGGACATGGGAATACCACCTCAGCATGTCTCTGATGATGACGAAACACAGGTGCCAACTGCTGCGTCTTTCTGCAGTGTGCAGACTGAACAGGAGGTCAGGGATCAAGACTGGGTGGAAGACGATGCAGGGGACGATGAGGTCCTAGACCCCACATGGAATGAAGGTCGTGCCACTGACTTTCACAGTTCGGAGGAAGAGGCAGTGGTGAGACCGAGCCAACAGCGTAGCAAAAGAGGGAGCAGTGGGCAAAAGCAGAACACCCGCCGCCAAGAGACTCCGCCTGCTACTGACCGCCGCCATCTGGGACCGAGCACCCCAAAGGCAGCTTCAAGGAGTTCCCTGGCATGGCACTTCTTCAAACAATGTGCTGACGACAAGACCCGAGTGGTTTGCACGCTGTGCCATCAGAGCCTGAAGCGAGGCATTAACGTTCTGAACCTGAGCACAACCTGCATGACCAGGCACCTGCATGCAAAGCATGAACTGCAGTGGAGTAAACACCTTAAAACCAAGGAAGTCACTCAGGCTCCCCCTGCTACCTCTTCTGCTGCTGCCGCCTCGGCCTATTCTGCTGCTGCCGCCTCGGCCTCTTCCTCCGCCTCTGGAGGAACGTTGGCACCTGCCGCCCAGCAAACAGGGGATGTACCACCAACACCACCACCACCACCTCCGTCACCAAGCGTCTCAACCATGTCACACGCCAGCGTTCAGCTCTCCATCTCACAAACATTTGATAGAAAGCGTAAATTCCCACCTAGCCACCCTCGATCCCTGGCCCTGAATGCCAGCATTTCTAAACTACTGGCCTATGAAATGCTGTCATTTAGGCTGGTGGACACAGACAGCTTCAAACAGCTCATGTCGCTTGCTGTCCCACAGTATGTTGTTCCCAGCCAGCACTACTTCTCCAAGAGAGCCGTGCCTTCCCTGCACAACCAAGTATCCGATAAAATCAAGTGTGCACTGCGCAACGCCATCTGTAGCAAGGTCCACCTAACCACAGATACGTGGACCAGTAAGCACGGCCAGGGACGCTATATCTCCCTAACTGCACACTGGGTAAATGTAGTGGCAGCTGGGCCCCAGGCGGAGAGCTGTTTGGCGCACGTCCTTCCGCCGCCAAGGATCGCAGGGCAACATTCTTTGCCTCCTGTTGCCACCTCCTCCTTCTCGGCTTCCTCCTCCTCTTCTTCCACCTGCTCATCCAGTCAGCCACACACCTTCACCACCAACTTCAGCACAGCCCGGGGTAAACGTCAGCAGGCCATTCTGAAACTCATATGTTTGGGGGACAGGCCCCACACCGCACAGGAGTTGTGGCGGGGTATTGAACAACAGACCGACGAGTGGTTGCTGCCGGTGAGCCTCAAGCCCGGCCTGGTGGTGTGTGATAATGGGCGAAATCTCGTTGCAGCTCTGGGACTAGCCAATTTGACGCACATCCCTTGCTTGGCGCATGTGCTGAATTTGGTGGTGCAGAAGTTCATTCACAACTACCCCGACATGTCAGAGCTGCTGCATAAAGTGCGGGCCGTCTGTTCGCGCTTCCGGCGTTCACATCCTGCTGCTGCTCGCCTGTCTGCGCTACAGCGTAACTTCGGCCTTCCCGCTCACCGCCTCATATGCGACGTGCCCACCAGGTGGAACTCCACCTTGCACATGCTGGACAGACTGTGCGAGCAGCAGCAGGCCATAGTGGAGTTTCAGCTGCAGCACGCACGGGTCAGTCGCACTACAGAACAGCACCACTTCACCACCAATGACTGGGCCTCCATGCGAGACCTGTGTGCCCTGTTGCGCTGTTTCGAGTACTCCACCAACATGGCCAGTGGCGATGACACCGTTATCAGCGTTACAATACCACTATGTCTCCTTGAGAAAACACTTAGGGCGATGATGGAAGAGGAGGTGGCCCAGGAGGAGGAGGAGGAGGAGGAAGAGGGGTCATTTTTAGCACTTTCAGGCCAGTCTCTTCGAAGTGACTCAGAGGGAGGTTTTTGGCAACAGCAGAGGCCAGGTACAAATGTGGCCAGCCAGGGCCCACTACTGGAGGACGAGGAGGACGAGGATGAGGAGGAGGTGGAGGAGGATGAGGATGAAGCATGGTCACAGCGGGGTGGCACCCAACGCAGCTCGGGTCCATCACTGGTGCGTGGCTGGGGGGAAAGGCAGGACGATGACGATACGCCTCCCACAGAGGACAGCTTGTCCTTACCCCTGGGCAGCCTGGCACACATGAGCGACTACATGCTGCAGTGCCTGCGCAACGACAGCAGAGTTGCCCACATTTTAACCTGTGCGGACTACTGGGTTGCCACCCTGCTGGATCCACGCTACAAAGACAATGTGCCCACCTTACTTCCTGCACTGGAGCGTGATAGGAAGATGCGCGAGTACAAGCGCACGTTGGTAGACGCGCTACTGAGAGCATTCCCAAATGTCACAGGGGAACAAGTGGAAGCCCAAGGCCAAGGCAGAGGAGGAGCAAGAGGTCGCCAAGGCAGCTGTGTCACGGCCAGCTCCTCTGAGGGCAGGGTTAGCATGGCAGAGATGTGGAAAACTTTTGTCAACACGCCACAGCTAACTGCACCACCACCTGATACGCAACGTGTTAGCAGGAGGCAACATTTCACTAACATGGTGGAACAGTACGTGTGCACACCAATCCACGTACTGACTGATGGTTCGGCCCCATTCAACTTCTGGGTCTCTAAATTGTCCACGTGGCCAGAGCTAGCCTTTTATGCCTTGGAGGTGCTGGCCTGCCCGGCAGCCAGCGTTTTGTCTGAACGTGTATTCAGCACGGCAGGGGGCGTCATTACAGACAAACGCAGCCGCCTGTCTACAGCCAATGTGGACAAGCTGACGTTCATAAAAATGAACCAGGCATGGATCCCACAGGACCTGTCCGTCCCTTGTCCAGATTAGACATTAACTACCTCCCCATAACCATATATTATTGGACTCCAGGGCACTTCCTCATTCAATCCTATTTTTATTTTCATTTTACCATTATATTGCGAGGCTACCCAAAGTTGAATGAACCTCTCCTCTGCCTGTGTGCTAGGCCTAAATATATGCCAATGGACTGTTGCAGTGGTGGCTGACATGAAGCCTGATTCTCTGCTATGACATGCAGACTAATTCTCTGCTGACATGAAGCCAGATTGTCTGTTACGGGACCTCTCTGCTCT
This sequence comes from Bufo gargarizans, assembly GCF_014858855.1. NCBI lineage: Eukaryota > Metazoa > Chordata > Amphibia > Anura > Bufonidae > Bufo > Bufo gargarizans. The sequence continues at coordinate 255,673,733 of NC_058083.1, forward strand.
GCCTGTGTGCTAGGCCTAAATATATGCCAATGGACTGTTGCAGTGGTGGGTGACGTGAAGCCTCATTCTCTGCTATGACATGCAGACTGATTCTCTGCTGACATGAAGCCAGATCGTCTGTTACGGGACCTCTCTGCTCTGCCTGTGTGCTAGGCCTAAATATATGCCAATGGACTGTTGCAGTGGTGGGTGACGTGAAGCCTCATTCTCTGCTATGACATGCAGACTGATTCTCTGCTGTCATGAAGCCAGATTGTCTGTTACGGGACCTCTCTGCTCTGCCTGTGTGCTAGGCCTAAATATATGCCAATGGACTGTT